>NC_087207.1:3881427-3886427 GCF_015104395.2 Macrobrachium nipponense | reverse complement strand
TTTTCACAACGCTTCAGGGACTGTCCTTATGAACGAAGACTTGAGATGCATGAGAGAAGAATTTAAAACCATCCTTCAGCAACGACGATGTATTTACAAAAAAAATAAATAAGATAAAAAATAAGATAAAATAAAAAAAACGCCAAGATAATTACCTTGCCAAGCGTCTTACTTATTGAGAAATCTTTACAAGACCATTAAAAAGACAATCTTGACGTAAGTTATGTGCCCGAGGTATAAACACTTTGGCTCTTCCCAGGAAAATTAACATCTAAATTTAGCTAAGGATTTGTGTAGACCTGAAGTACCTTGAGCTAATTGATTCGGGACATGGCACGTTCGTTAAAATGGGGAATGTCACTGGATGACTGATTACCCCCCCCCCCCACCCCTCTCTCTCTCTCTCTTATCTTTGTCTCTGCATTGTTCATCGTAGCTCCTCCAATAAGAGAAGAGACAACAAAATCTTGTTGTTTTAGCAAAGAGAGAACGAGAGGGGAAATGAAATCTCGTAGGTTTGATGAATGGAATGGACAGGGCAAAAAAAAAAAAAAAAAAAAAAGAAAAAAAAAAAAACGGAGTGGGAAATCGGAACAGGGAGAGGGATTTATTGGGACATAAGACAATGACAACAATGAAAATTCCATTTTTTTTCCATATCCAAGAAATCTTTTTTCAGTGCATCAATCTATTTTTCTTCCACCTTACTTCCCACCCTTTCTTACATCTTGATTCATAACTACTTTGAGGTTTTCCTCCTGTTACGCTTTTCAAACTTTTTTACTGTCAATTTTCCCTTTTTCAACGCTGAATGACCCTCATAGGTCCCCAGTGCTTGGTCTTTGGCCTAAGTTGTACATTCTATTTATTCTATTCCTTCTCTGACGTCTGCAGAGGAAGATCGTAAGCATTTCCCTTTGTTGCAAAAAATAGGAATATTGACGAGGTTTTAATGATGCGTTAAAGTGCGTTTCTCTTTTCTCAATACCTTGCTATGAAATAAATGGGGGACAAAAGACAGAGACACCTGGCATCTATCTGTCACTCTTAGTTGATTGCCCATCTATTCCATATGGTGACTCGAGCGCTAGGTATATACCAAAATGCCCTTTTTATCGACCCGAAAGCTAATAATAATTTATGACGATGGAACTATATATACAAAAATAGATCAAGGAGACCGTAAATCGTTTCTCGGAATCCGGCAATAATTAGGTTTGCAAAGGAAGGGAGGGGAAAGCTGGAAAACTTCGTTCAGAATAAATCAGGTTTTAAACTTGACATTTGTACTGTAATTGTGACTTCGTTGTTGCGTGTACACGAAGTAAACTCTTTTACCGTCTTTTGATTACACCAAAACAAAGTATATATTTTTTTTTTAGTTCCGCCGAGGCATAATGCATTCGTTGATTTATTAATCCTTTAAGAGTCATCGTGAAGCAGCAATAGTTACTATCGGCAACATTTTCACATTTCGTTTTTTCTTTTCTTGTTTTTTACGCTTGAAGGAAAAGGCCATTGCGTTGCGTAAGCAAGAATAAAAAAGTATTGTTGTACACAATCCTCTGCGGGAATCAGAGAACACTGAAGAAATAAAGTTAAAGGTTAGATCCCTTCGGCCTTTTGGGAGCAATCCATTCCCTCGAGAAGAGCGAAGAAGAAGAAGAGAGAAAGAGAATCTCTGCAGAGACGACTTCAGACCAAGGGAAAATCCCTGACTAGACATCTAAGGGAATCGTCAAAAACAAAAATAATAATACAAAAAATATAAAAAGGAGGATGATCGTTAGAAGATAGAAAAATAGAATGAAAAAAAAAATAAAAAGGATGATGATGTTAGAAGATAAAAAAAATAATAAATAAAATCGGAGGATGATCGTTAGAAGATAAAAAAGAAAAAAGAAATAAGACAAAAAAAAAATTAGAAGAGGTTGATCGTTAGAAGATAAAAAAAGAATTAAAACAATATTCAAAATGGAAAGATGATCGTTTAGAAGATAAAAAAAAAAACAACAGAATAAGAAAAAATTTTAAAAGGAGGATGAATGATAGAAGATAGAAAATAGAATAAAAGAAATTAAAAAGGGGGATGATCATAGAAAGATAAAAAAAGATTAACAATGATAAGGAGGATTGATCGTTAGAAGATGAAAAAAAAAAAAAGAATAACAAAAATTATACAGGAAGATGATCGTTAGAAGATAATAAAGAGAAAAAAGAATAAGAAAAAAAAAATATAAAGCATGATTGACTGTTAGAAGAGAGAAAATAGAATAAAAAAATAAAAAAGGAGGATGATCGATAGAAGAATAATAAAAAGAATATAAATAATTTTAAAAGGAGGATGATCGTTAGAAGATAAAAAGAGAAAAAAGAATAAAACAAAATTAAAAAGGAGGACCTTACCTTACCTTACCTTACAGACCTTACATCTTGTTCGGGGTTGCCCCAGGTCCCTCAGTGTGAGGCACCTCTAATGTCTACCAGAGAGTTGCTAGTACATCTTCCGGTATATTTTGCATCTTCCAATCTTGGATGGTCTGGGATGCAGTTTAGATATTTGTCGAGCTTATTCTTAAACACATCTACGCTCACTCCTGATATATTCCTCAGATGAGCTGGCAAGCAGGCTTGAATAGACGCTGCATTATTTCGATGCTGGTGCGTAGTGGATAATGTCCTGTGTGCTTTCCTTATTTCCTGGTATAGTTTTGGTCACTATTAATCTAACCTCTGCTTTGCTCTTTCTGATATTTTTAGTTCCATGATATTTTCTGCTATTCCTTCTATCTGTTTCCATGCCTGAATTATCATGTAGCGTTCTTCTTTCTCCTTTCTAGACTATATAATTTTAAGAAATGTAGTCTTTCCCAGTAGTCTAGGTCCTTAACTTCTTCTATTCTAGCTGTAAAGGACCTTTGTACACTCTCTATTTGTGCATATCCTTTTGATAGTGTGGGTACCATATCATATTGCAATATTCAAGTGGACTACGAACATATGTTTTATAAAGCATAATCATGTGTTCAGCTTTTCTTGTTTTGAAGTGCCGTAACAACATTCCCATTTTTGCTTTACATTTTTCCAACAGAGTTGCTATTTGATCATTGCATAACATGTTCCTATTCATCATCACACCAAGGTCTTTAACTGCTTCCTTATTTGTGATGGTCTCATTATTAGGTCCCTTATATGCATATAGCTTTCTTTCTCTGTCTCCATAATTTATTGATTCAAATTTATCAGAGTTAAATACCATCCTATTTACCTCTGCCCAATCATATACTTTGTTAAGGTCTCTTTGTAGAGCGTTCCTATCTTCATCACAAGTAATTTCTCTACTTATTCTTGGTGTCATCTGCGAAACTACTCACTACCGAATCCTTAACATTATTGTCTATGTCTTCATCATAATAACAAACAGTATTGCAGCTAACACCGTACCTTGCGGCACACCGGATATTACCTTGGCTTCATCCGATTCTCGTCGTGTTTGCAATAACTATCTGTTTCTGTTGTGTAAAAATTCTTTTAACCATTTTCCTACTTTGATCCACGATATTGTGTTTTCTAATTTTCTTCGCTAATATATTATGGTCTACTTTATCAAAAGCTTTTGCAAAGTCTAAATAAACCACATCTGTTTCATTTCCGCTTTTCATATTTTTGAATATGTTCTCACGGTGGACTAACAGTTGGGTTTGTGTACTTTTTCCGGGTACGAAACCATGTTGTCCTTTATTAAACAAATTATTTTTATTAAATGTTTCATAATATTTTTCTCATTACCCTTTCATACACTTTCATAATATGTGATGTTAGACTCACAGGCCTATAAATTACTTGCCTCTAGTCTTGATCCACTTTTGAAAGTAGGGGTAATATATGCTAATTTGTGCTCATCATATATCTTGCCTGTATCTACACTTTGTCTTAATAATATTGCAAGTGGCTTTGTGATAGAATGAACTACTTTCTTTAACAAAATAGCAGGAATTCCATCAGGCCCTGCAGCAGCTCCATTTTTAATTTCATTAATAGCCTGCACAATATCAGCTTCATTAATATCTATGTCAGCTAAATATTCTATTTTCATCCCTTACTTCTATATCATTATCTTCATTATCTATTCTAGATGTGAATTCTCTCTTATATCGTTCTGCCGAGTATGTTGCAAATTTCCTTTTTTTTCATTCGTTATCTCCCTTCAATTCTCAGAGGGCCTATTTCTATTCTTCTTTTATTCATCTTCTTCGCATATGAGTATATAGTTTGGGGTTTTTGCTTGATATTTAATAGGGTTTTTTTCTTCAAGTCCCGTTTGTTTTTTCATTTTCTTTTGATTGTATAATCTTTTGTTCTGCATTTTCTATCTTACTTTTTAGTTCTATAACTTTCCATGCATTTTTTTTCTTTTGCAAGACCTTTTTTCCACTTTCTGATTTTCTGGAACAAGATCCTTCTGTCTCTTGGTATGCATGAATGATGTTTACTTTTCTTCTTCGGTATATATTTTTCCACTATTTTCTCCAATATATAATATCTCCGTATTTACCCTTATGTCATCGTTATAAGCAAAAAAAAAAACAGAATAAAGAAAAAAATTAAAAAGGAGAATGATCGTTAGAAGATAAAGGTATTAAAAATTTAAAAGGAAGGCGATCGTCAGAAGATTAAAAAAAGGAATTAAAAAAATTAAAAAGTAGGAGGAAGATATATGAATAAATCTATAATTAAACAACTTTTGAGTGTTGTGGATTCATTGACATATCCCCCCAGGAATGGAAAGCATGATTGCTCGTAGTGAAATGTACAAGAATTATAAAATTATTATTCTCTTTTAATTACTTTTTCGTTAAAATAATTTTTTGAAATATTCCATTACCTCTAGAGCTCTTTAAGAGGATGGGAATACCTTAAAATTATTACCATGTGGTAGTACACGAGGTCTTTGAATGTGGAAACCGTTTTTTTTTTTTTTTTTTTTTTTTTGCTATTTA
>NC_087207.1:3828927-3876427 GCF_015104395.2 Macrobrachium nipponense | reverse complement strand
TGATTACAAGAGAAAAGCTTTTCACTGTGATAAAAGTTACGTAGACCATCTAAGCAAAAAGAGAAAGAAGTATAATTTTTTAATTTTTTGTGTCAATATTCAAAAACACATGGTTTGAGAAAATCTCATCTTGGATGTTTGAAACAAATTTAACATTTTGTTTTTTATTTGTGTCCGATTGGTTCTCATAATAAAGTTTCGCTCCGGTTTTGAGATCAACATCAGCAATCCCGACCATCAAATGATTGATTTGGATTAATGTCTGTTTTAAAAGCTTGGTGTCACTACAGACCATCAATGATTTAGTGCTCCCTTTTATTTTTAGGGAGGCTTGATAGTGAACTTGGGCATTTATGACTGGTACTCACAAAATTGGAGGGGAAGGGAAAAAAAACTCCTGATTAAGGCAGTCCCCGGGCTACGACGGGGTTCCGTTCTTGAGACGCATCGTAAGCCGAACATCGTCGTAAGCGTCAAAAATCCTTAAGAAAACATTACTTTTAACTGCTTTGGGTATGCATTGAAATCTATGGTAAACCTGCATTCTTAGTTTGTATTTCACTGAAACAAAAATAAAAATGGATTGAGCATCATTTCGCTGTTTCCTGTTTCAACCCTAGAAATGGTAATAATGCTGTATAGAAACCATGTAGAAAAATCATATTTCCCTTTAAACATTTCCAATTTGTAGTCCCGTAGTAGGAAAAAGTCAGATTTTAACTTCCCAATTTCCTTTCCCTTTTTGGATACAGTTTCCAGGGGACATCTTGTTTTGCTCTACAAAAACTAAATAACTAAATATAACTAAATATAACCTTTTTTTTCACCCCACAAGGTTTTTAGTTGTAGCTTCCACCAGAAAAACTAGATTGAAAATTCCAGTGTTATTCTTTTTAAGCACAACTTTTTCCTTTCATAGCTGGAATTGCATTTCCACTTCACGTTCGAGGGACATTAGACAGTAATTCCTGTGGTTACACAAAACTGCAGAAAATTGACTGCAAATTTTTGTTGACTCACTTTAACTATTGATGACCACCAAATAAAAAAATCTTGAAAATTCCTTGACAAGAAAATCTAATCGGTTTGTTTTAAAGAGAGGTAACAGCAGAAGAGAGTGTCCATAAAAGATGTGCAACTGATATATCTAGATACAATCTTATAAGCCTTAATAATTTCAATTCAAACCATTTCAACCATGTTTACCAAAAAATTAAGCCAATTACCTATTAAAAAAAAAATTCAGGTTAAAATGTATAAAAAATATCAGCATTAGATTTGGCTACTTTCCAAAATGGACCAATGGTTAAAGGAGCATTCAGCTTTCCGTGGTTGACTTAAAATTTTATAAAAAAATTATTATTATTAATTAGCGGAAGGAGACCTCCTCGTAGGACCAAGGTTTTTTTGTCAAAAATGGGTTGCTGCTTCAGCACTACTTGAAATTTTGGTTAGAGTCTTTTCTATATTTTTCTGATGACGAAGGGCTTTTCCTTTTCGTTGTTGCTTTAGAACTGGCGAGCAACGCACCAAAGGGCATGGGTAAATTGAAAATTCGGTTGAGTCATTTTTGGTTTATTATTGATTATACAATTTCTCTCTCTCTCTCCAACGCGGACTGTTTTCCGTACCAAATCCATGGGACATTATCCAAGCGCATGACTGCAGGAAGGAACTGACAAGTTCCCATGTGGTTGGTTGTTTGGAGGATTAAGGCTGGCCCTTGTGTCAGCACAGGCTATTGCTCCTAGAGCAGCCCGTATTTTTCCAGTGGCGAGTCCTTCTTCCTTTTATGATGATCGTGCAGGCTCTCGAGGTACCATCATTCATTATTAGTGGAGAAGGACTCCCCACTGGAAAATTCAGTCCCTCCAGGCATTTATCGCTGGATAATGCCACCGACCGTGGATCTGGATGAAAAACGTCGCCCGCTGGAGAGAGAGAGAGAGAGATGAGAGAAGAGAATTGTATAAGCAATAATAAACCAAAATGACTCATTTTGGTTTATTATTTTGACCATAGCCCTTTGGTGCGCTTTGCTCGCCCAGATCCTCAAGCAACAACGTGGAAACGTCGTCATCCAGAAAAACTAGAGAAGAACACTCTACAAAATTAACAGTTAGCAAAAAACTTATTAACTATTATTAATTATTATTATTTTATTATTATTATTATTATTATTATTATTATTATCATCATTAATTATTATTATTTATTATTGATCCTTGACATTTTCTTTTCAAAGATTTTCCCTTCCCCAGTAGTTCAAAAAAACGAAATTAACAAAAAACTTTGTCAAGCGAATGAAGAACTGAACCCATGCAAAAATGACAGTAATAATGGAACTATGGCTGATTGGATCATTTCTTTGAAACTCGGAGTTTTCTTTGAAGAAATTCAGGAACATAAATTATACCATGAAATATGACATTTTGCCCCCCCAAAACGATGTCCACTCTTGGAAATGCTTTAATCTTTGATCATTTGGATTCAAGTTTTTTTTATTTTTTTGGAGGAAAATTTTTATTAATTTGTCAACTTAGGTTCTTTACTAATTTGCTGGTATATTGTGAGGGACATAAACGATATGATTTCTGATGATAGAAGTTCACTCCTCGACGCCTTGGTTCGGAAGTCCATCGTAAAAGCCGTTGGTCCCGTTGCCTGAATAACCCACTGGTTCCATGCCAACGTGAAAACACCATAACAACAAATAAAACGATATTGAATCCTTGAAAATCCAATATATTCTGTGCAATGTGTATTTATCATTTGACCATAAAATAATCCTGAACGTTGGATCCAGCTAAAAATTAAAATCCTCTCTCATATCTCTCCTCTTCATCCTTTCTCTCTCTCTCACTCCTCCTCTCCTTCTCGCCTCTCTCTCTATCTCACCATATTTATATACTGTTTTTCGACAAATTATAGCAAATGACTTATCAGAAAACTTTATTGTTTTTCATGTGCCAACCTCAAGGTTCGATTAACGTCCATGTTACTGCCGATATTCTTCACAATGAATTTAAATTTTTATTATTAGAAAGGTGTATAATTTTCTTTTATTGGGTTATTACTGTTTAATCAGAATTTTCATATTCCATATTACCTATATCTTTTATTTTTAATTCTTCCATATTATTTCCAGTTACACTCAATTAGTTAGTTTTGTTTTTGTTTGTTTGGTTTGTTTAGTATAGTGTTTTTACCGGTTGCATGGAAACAGGGGGGAGGTTGCATTCCGCAACGGGGGACCCAAAACAGGCTTTAAACCACGATCGAGAGTGAACTTTCTTTTTTATCACCAGAAAGTGCATATCTCTCACACGTTCAAACGGAATGACCCCCCGCCGGGAATCGAACTCGCTGTCAACCGAGGGGGCAGGCCCAAGGACCATACGATTCACGCCACTGAGGCGGCAATATAGTATTTGTTTTAGTTTCGGACGTCATTTTCAATCCCTTCAGTATTGAGGAATTATTTTTGCGGAAAACCAAAGGATTATTTTCAGAATTTAGAAAGACCACAGTTTACCAAAATAAGGAGGAATTTTCGTTTTCCATACAAGATAATGACCAATAAACCTAGCAATGGACACTTCAAAACGGCGTTCTTGTTCGGCGGGAGAATTAAAATTATTCCCCTGTAGGCAAAACTTTATTAATCCCTATCAAAGGTAAGATTTGAAAATGTTCGTTTTTAAAGACGCTTAGAATTTTTCAGGACAAGGTACTAGTTTATTTTTTTTTTTCGCTAACCCTTACAGACATGAATTTATGGCTCCAGAGTTCACGGGTGATCTACATAAAGGCAACGACATTGGAAGGAAAAATATTAATTATTACCACCCTGAGGGCGGATTACATCTTCGTTCGGCCGATCACATTGGGAATAATGGAGAATTTTGCAATCATACTGTTGTTGAATGAATAATAATGACAATCGCGCTCACACGTACACACACATACAACACGCATACAAACAAACCCAGACACAACATACAAACCACGTACGTGGGTGGTGTGTGGTTTGTTGGTGTTTGTACTAGCAAGCAACTACGGAAAAACCGTCATTCCATGCTCTTTTATAACGGCTTTACAAAATCAAAATTGGTCTTCCTATTTCAATAGTTTGCTCTGACAAAAAAAGATAAATTTTGCCTTACAGATTGGCGTTCATTTGAATATCCAATTAAAAGTTTAAATTTCATTTTGAACGTTCCTGAATGGCGTGGAAATAAATTTTATTTTAGCGCGCTGGACACAAATATAACTATGATTTCATTAAAAAAAATATTTCTAATTTTTTGTTTTTTTTTTTGCGAAGAGGGACGATTTATTTCATTTACATATCAAAAACAAAAGGTTAATAACTCCATCTCTCCTTATCTCTCTCTCGCAGGAAAAAAAATCCTTCATCTTCTTCTCTCCTCATCTCTCTCTATCCTCTCTCTCCTTGATAATCATATACCAAACCCCTGCTGTTTACTTTTGTAAAAGTTGATTTCGTTAAACGTTCCATTAACTAAAACATAATTTTTTTTTCTGTTCCATTCTTTCCCAATTTTCAATTTTTTTATTCTATGAATCATTCGTTCCTAAATTTAGCCAAGAAGTTTTTTTTAGTTTTTTTTCGTGTTCCTCCCCCATTTTTCATCAGTTTTACTTCTTTGATATATTGCAACTGAACGAATTTTCCCTTTTACTCCTAGCTACTGAAGGGTTTGTAGCGCAGAATTTTCCCGAAAACGAAGGTTATAGTTACTTGGGATGAAATTATGGAAAAATTTGAAATTTCAAACACGGAAAGGAGCTGAATGCTTCCATCCTTATCAACTAGTCGCATTTTGAACAAGTAGCCAATAAATTAGTTTAATGGCTGTATTTTCAAACATAAACCTGAAACTTTTAATTTTTTCAACTAGTTATTCCTTATAGATTGTAGCATTTACACATCGTTCCGGGACCGTTCCTCGTATGCTGATTACAATCTCTTTTAAAACAACCGATTAGATTTACTTGGTCAACAGGATTTCCAAGATTATTTTTGGTTTGGGGTCATCATAGTTAACGTGAGTCAAACAAAAATTTGCAGTAATTTTCTGCAGTTGTTTAACCACAGGAATTACTCAATGTTCTTCGACCGTGCAAGTTGGAACAAATGGAATTCCAGCTTTGAAAGGAAAAGTTGGTGCTTAACAAAAAAGAATAACACTGAATTTCATCCAGTGTTTTCTCTGGAAAGCTTAACAAACAAACTGTGGGGTGAAATAGAGATATTTTTTTCTGTTTATTTTAGTTTTTTGTAGTCAAAAGAGAAAAATGTCACCAGAACTATATCAAAACCGAGTGTAAAAGGTAATTGAATCTACTTTTTCCTCTACGGACCTACAAAATTGGAAATGTTAAAGGGAAAATATGATTTTTCTACATCGTTCTATGTTTGCGTTATACATTATTAGGGCTGTAAACAGAAACAGCGAAAATGAACGGCTCAATCCATTTTTTTTTCAGTTCAACTACAAGCCAACAGTGGGGAAGGAAACAAATGGGAAGGAAAAAATTCAATCTTTTTTTTTAAAACAAATTTGTTAAACCAAGGTCCCACCTAAAAGGCCATTAAATTTCGTTCCTCGCAGCCTGGCAAATTGCCATGTCGAGTCCTGTCAAACTGAAACCTTCTCGCGGTATATTTGGAGGGGAAGTTCACCAGTAGAAACATTGTGGCGGGATAAAGAGATTACAGCAATGAGGGAAAACGATTAAATGGTTGTTGGCAAGGACACCCAAAACACGAACCGTCGGCGCAGATGCCTTTTTTCGGATACGAGTGTTCAGTTCCCTTTGGCCTTTTGTTCGCCCCAGATCAGGGAAGAACAATTCCCGCTCCGGAAAAGGCACAAACACATATTTTTGGTCGAAAATCGAGGATCCTCTCCGCAAAACCTGATTTACTCCGACCCACCAAGAATCCCACTTTGGTTGCCTCATACTCTGGGTCTGCCTGAAATTCCCTGCCTTGGTTTAATCCTATGTGTTTAATTCCAGTTAATTTCTCGAGTCAATAAAAATATTACGTTTCCCATGAATTATTTTTTTTGAGGAACATTAAACTAAATGGACGTTACTTATCGTTCCAAGGGATCAGTCGCTTTTACGTAGTACACTACTGTAAGTGACTAGTAACCGTTTTTTTTGACAACTTTTGATGCTGGATTCTTTTGAACATGTGGTTTTGCAGTTACAATTACTTTTAACCATTTGTTTTCATTCTTTTTCTTATATATATTAGATATATATTATATAATAAGATATTGATTTATTTTATATATTATATATATATAATATATATTATATAATATATAGATATATATCCACAACCTAATCATATATTATATATATATATATATATATAATTATATTATATAAGATATTATATATCATAATATATATATATATATATATATGTATATTACATAATATATATATATATATACTATATATTATATTATTATATTATATATATTATATATATATATAGAATGGTATATTATATTGCACCTTGAGTTTTGTACGTAAATGGGTAAACACTCAAGCATATGAAAAAACAATACCACTTAATTTGAAATGGGGTCATCCAATCCAATCACTTTACCGACGATGTTTACGACAGGAAATCGTAAAAAAAAAAAAAACAAAACGAAACAAACAAGTGGATAGGGAAACGAGATTCATACGAAGCACAAACATTATTATTTTGAGGCAAAAAAAAACATAAGAGTCGAATGAAAAAATATTCAAAGCTCACATTTATCCTATTTTGCCTTGTTTCTGATTTAAAAAAAACTGAAACAAAAACAAACAAACAAACCAACACCCCTACCACAACAGGAGTCAAAAATGAGGACAAAAATATCAATTTCCTACATGAATGCGGTATTTTACCCACTTTCCTAACGTTCAGTAGTGTTCGGGTTTTGATTTTACTTCCGGTATGCAGTCTTTGCAAATGGCTCTGGTCGATACACATTCATAGTTACGCCATACCACACTCTTGGTAACCGGATCATTCACACAGAAACATCCCGCTCATTCCTTTTTTGTGGTTTGGAAAAAAAACAAAAAAAAAAAACCAAAAGCCTCTTCGTTCTCCTTTTTGTTTTGGGTCGCCTCTTAACAAAAAAATGTCAGGCTCCGATGGACAAAGACAAACTACGGTATTTTCCTGTTTTCAAATTTCAAAATCATTCCAGTCGACGAGAATAATGGATTTTAACTTCATCCAAACAGAGAATGCAATGTTGATTCCCCCATCATTACTCATATATTATTAAAGTTACCACAGTTCTTAACCATTAAATTCCGCCCAGTTCTTTAAAACAGTTTCTTATAGGTCTGGGGCAACCTTCAGCCCGTTTTTTTGTTCATATTTCATCAATTTCAAGTTATACTTCTGGTAGGAAACGGGAGATAAAAAGGTGATGTCTATATTAATGACAAAGAAAGCAAGAACGATTAACTCAACGTGGTACGTTATTTTACAGATGATTATGATGTTTGCCACCCCACGTATCGAACTGTAGGTTCTGGTTACCTTTGGAAAAGGCAAGCTCGTTGCATCTTAGTCATTTTTTAAAAATAAATCCATTACGTGGCTGAAGAGCAGAGAGGAGAGAGACTGAGAGAGGAGACACAAGAAGAGGAGAGAGAGAGGGAATATCAAATACCACCCTCAGCACACTACTGACAATAATTTTTTACTTAACGAATATTGTCAAAGCTGTTTCACTGAAGAATTTATTTCACGATGCCGGTAAGCTTATTTTCGCTAGTACGTCAGCGTTCATTACGTACTTCATTAACATAATCCAGGAAAAATGACGGGACACCGTTAATTTAATCAGCTGGCGCGGGAAAGACGCTAAAAGATTTAACGATCAAGCCGGGCTTGTCAACTCATTTAACCAGGTCTTCGAGAGGAATTAATGAGATCCTTAATTTGCAAAAATAAAAACGAAAGTAATATCGTTAGTTAGGTAGGCATGATGGGACAAAAACAAACTTATGGGAGTTTTGTTTGATCCATAATCCGTAAGAAACGGTTTGGACGATAACTTATTTAACTTTTCTGCTAATTTTTCCCAAGCAAAGAACGTTTGATTATGAAACTGTGAAATTTTTGAGCGGGATTTGAAAAGTATCGCGTTTTTCCGTTTTTTATTTCGAGTTTTTGGCTGTATCATCTCTATTTTTGAATTATCAAATAATTCCAAAAAAGAACTTACTTGGAGTGGAAAATTTGAAAAAAAAAAAAAAGAAAATGTGGCAGGTGCTTCAATTGTTTCCTGTTTCTTTTTCGAACAGATGCTCTTCTCTCTCCTCTTCTCTCTCTCTCCTCTCCTCCTCTTTCCTCCCTCTCTCTCTCTCTTTATATCCGAGGGACGCCCAACTGCGAAAAGTATGTTATTTTGAGCAAAAGAAAGAATTGGTGCCTAAAAGAGCTTATCCTCATAGCTTTACTTATTTAATCAAATTTTTTTCACCTGGTGTTGCTTGTATTTTTAAATTAGGGGTGGAACAACAATTTTATAACTGGAGAGGAGGAGAGAGAGAGAGAGTGAGGGAGAGACGGAGAGAGGAGGAGGACGATGAGAGAGAGAAGAGAGAGCTTTACGTAAAAAGAAAAGCAAAACTGAAGAAGAAAAAGGAAATTAAGATTAATATTGTATTTCCTGTTTTATTGAATGCAGGAACCAGTAAGGTAGGGTTTAAAATGAACAGACCACATACCATTATGTGTGTTGCATGTATGTTTTTATGTGTTTTTTTTTTTTATGTATAGAATATGTAAATGTATGTACCTATATATACATACACACCCACACCCACACAACACACCACAACACACACACACATATATATATATATATATATATATATATATATATATATATATATATATATATATATATATATATATATGTATGTATATATAGTAAAGATCATGCGGACTTGGGTTAAATCTCCCGTTCTCTGGGACATAATTGTTAGTTAAATCGTAAGTTAAACGTATATGAAATAAACGCCAATATAAATGTTCTATTACTAGACTTGAAAAATAATAATTTAAAAAAAAGTGACGATGAAAAAATAACTAACCTCGCAAAACACCCTCTTCGATACTCCATACGGAGAGCCTCTCATAAACTCTAAAAAAAACAAAAAAAAAAAAAAAAAAAAAAAAAAAAAAAAAAAAATAATAATAATAAAAGCCAGCAAGAAGAAGAGACGAAATACAAGAATGACAAGGTACTCGACGTGTCAGCGTCTCTTTCTAATTGGGGGTGAAGAAACCTACGAGTGTCGGAAAGGTTGAACGAAATATTTTTGGCTGAGAATTCGCAAAACATATTTTCTCCATAGTCGTTGTCCATTTCCAATTTAGTCCGGCGGCCGGTTTACTATTTAACACGAATGGTCAGTTTTTTTTTTTTTTTTTTTTTTTTTTTTTTTTTTTTTTTTTTTTCTTTTTTTTTTTTTTTTTTTTTTTTTTTTTTTTTTTAAGTTGATTTTGCTTACTTTAAGATGATACGCTTCTCTGTCACTTCGCGTCATTCAGACCGCATAAAGGAAGGTCTAGAGCTGTACTCTCTAGACCTTGGTATAAAGCTCGTGGTTAGTCTTCTCCACGACAAAACGTCTGCGAATAAAGACAATCGAGTTTTCTGTGCAGCCTATAATGCAGTATGATACTCTCAGCCACGTCCGGCGGTGGCCTGTGATGCTGGTACGTGTAGCGCTACCTGACGTGCGATTGTGGCTAACTTTAACCTTAAATAATAAAGATTACTGAAACTAGAGGGCTGCAATTTTGGTTTGATGATTGGAGGGTGGATGATCAACATGCCGATTTGCAGCCCTCTAGCCTCAGTAGTTTTAAAGATCTGAAAGCTGACAGACAGACGGAGCCATCTCTATAGTTTTCTCTTTTGCAGAAAACTAAAAACTCATTACCGCTCTGTAAAATGAAGGTACTTCGACCCTCTCTTTTATTACCGTGGTTTTTGACATTATGGATACCCAAGGTGAGATCTAAAACTCATAAAATAAAACAACAAACGTTCGAAATAGTAAGGGAAAACATAAAAGGGAAGAGAATTCGAAAGCTGGCAAGAAACGCCAAATCTCACAATTAGACGACTATTGATTTGATTTTAGTGCATGTTATAGTAGATTCACATCAACCGTGCATTTGACGTTTAGGCCAGTTTCTTACGACGCTCCTGATTGGCCGTTGGTAAGCCAATCACAGGGCTGGAAACTCTCAGTCTCTCTCTCGAGAGAGTTCACATAGGCATGTTGTATGTTCCACCTCTCCTGAAAGACGTATCCGTCAGGAGAGGTGGAACATATATCCTGCCTATGTGAACTCTCTCGAGAGATTGATGAGAGTTTCCAGCCCTGTGATTGGCTTATCACTGGCCTAGACATCGGATGCACGGCTGATGTGAATCTACTATAGCGAAGACGGTTAGGCGGCGTTACAAGGTCACCTTTAAAGAAGTAGACTCACACCTCAATGATCCCACCTAAAAATGTACTCTTAACTAAATAGAAATTAAAAACTACATGAACACATCAGAAAAAGGAAAAGTAACAGCGCCGAAGAAGACGAGAATGGAGAGTAAAACGCGATAAATGAAACATTGTGCATAGCCTTCCTTCTTCCATAACCCCGACATTCTATCAACCAGGTCTTCAAGAGATGAGATTACAAGACGCCCCAGGCTGGCCCAGGACACGCGTTTCGGGCCAGGTCCAAATGAGAAGGGTCCCACGGGGGAAATGCGGTGGTGTGTTTGAGCCACGGTAGAGGCCCCGATGTGTGGTGTTGTCCCGAGATCTGTTTTCGACGATTTTGCTCTTCTTGCGTAGTGTTTCTGGTTGTTATAAATAATGGAATATCTGATGAGAATATAGAAGGGGCGTTTTTGTTTAATAAGTTCTTGAAGGAACTGGGATATTAGTTTACATCGTATCTTTGTCGGTGTTACAGATATTCTACTTTCGCAAGAGACAAAAGAGAGAGAGAGAGAGAGAGAGAGAGAGAGAGAGAGAGCTTAAACAACAACAACAACAGAAATAGAGATAAATACGAGACAGTCAGAAAGACCGATAGACGTACACTCATCTAAATGCAAGTTAAACTATTTACAAGAGGCGAATCAACTTCTAAGTTTGTATCTGCTGAGGTACTTGAGATTATTAAGTGTTCTAGTATCTTCCACTTCAGAAACATGATCCTACATCTCTCACTTCGAATCTGCTAGATACGCTTTATATGACCCGCACATTGTTCTTTCTCATACTCCTTACGCTCTCTCTCTCTCTCTCTCTCTCTCTCTCTCTCTCTCTCTCTCTCTCTCTCTCTCCAGGCATTCAGGCACATCCACTTAGCAAGTCGTTATGAATACACAACAGAAATATTTCATTGAAAAACTCTTGACACCACATGCTCTGAAGGACTCTCATCCATTTGCTACACGAAAAATATGATTCCAGGAAAAGGCCTGGATCTGATTCATGCTGGAAGACTCCACAAAGAGGAATCATCTTGGAGACATTGCATGCGAACCGTAAATTCCTCTGGATGTGAAAATCTCTCTTCTTCCTTCGTCAGGTTTTAAATATTTCACGTCTTTTGCTTTTTATAAAGGATATCGGTACGCAACTGAATCGAAATTATATTATTTTGTTTTTACATTTGCTGTGATATCTCAGTGAATTAAAATAAGAGAACAAGCTTTATTAAAGTTTTATAAGCATACTACCATTTTTAATATTTGCTAAAAAAAAACTGAGATTACTTGTAACGTTGCAGGTGTAGAATATGTGATTTAAAATGAAGAGAAATCATTTAATGCAAAAATAAGCGTCCCAAGAAGACCATGGACTGCGCAGCAAAATAATCATTACTGAATAAGGTCCAAGCTACCGATCGTAAATAAAGGTATTACTTTTTCGAACTGATGATATGGTGTTGTCTTATCCTTAAAGATTTACACACACACACACACACACACAATATATATATATATATATATATATATATATATATATATATATATATATATATATATATATATATATATATATATATATAGGGGAGAGTGGGGTAAGATGATCAGGTGGGTAAGATGATCACCCCCTTCTCCTGTAAGAAGCAAAGAAGAGATTGACTTGTGCTGCCACCTACTAGTTCCTTTATAAACTAGCAGTATTCTGTGAAAAACATGATGCGCTCAAGAAGCATGTTTGTGGATTATCACAAAAAAAACTTAATTTTGACTCCCAGAGTAAAAATTCGGAACAACAGGCCCATTTCACCTTTTTCTCTACATACTAGAGGTAAGTTTTGATTTCATTAGTTGCATGCACCTTTAAACCTTTGTTTGTAATATTACCCTCATTCAGTTTGTGCATATTACGTTGGTTTACATATCATCTTGATCATCTAAATGAAAATGGTGGCAATGGGGTACGATGATCACTTGCAGGTGGGGTAGGTTGATCAGAGTGATCATCTTACCCCAATATTAATGCATCACTCTCAAAACTTTTCAGACATGAATTATGTATAATAAATGCATATGATGATTAAAGATATTTAAACGTATATATTAAATTTAAACTTAAATTAGGGGCGTACCTATTATAGTATGACATTCCATGTATTTATTTAACATATAAAAGTTTTATGTACATAATTTATACGTTTTTTTCGGTCAAATGCCCGACAAGCCTGTGCTGAAGGTGGAAAGTTTAAAAAACAGTTGCACGTGAATATAAAAATTACTCGAATGACTTTGAAAGAGATTCTTTGCAAAATATCAAAAAGATGGACCACAAACATTAGTAGGATACAAGAACCTAGACACAGATAAAGTTTTGTATTCAGCCAAGAGCGAGAACAGGATTTGGCATCTCACATAATAGCTTTATCTGATCGGTACTATGGACTAAGCACTGACAAAGTTAGGTCTTTGGCCTTTGAATTTGCTAAAAGGAATGATATCAACATGGCTAAAAACTGGCTTGAAGAAGAGAAAGCTGGTAAAGACTGGTTTCGTTTATTCAAACACGTCACAGTTTATCAGTTCGTCAACCAGAAGCTACTTCATTGGCACGAGCAACAGCTTTCAATTCTCATGTTGTAAATAAATTTTATGATAATCTGGCTAAGGTTATGGACAAATACAAATTCCAACCTCAGGATATCTACAATTTGGATGAAACAGGGTGTCATACAGTGCAATCCCCTGGAAGGGTTGTCACCAAAAGAGGACGAAAACAGCTTGGGTCAATCACCTCAGCAGAGCGTGGGGAGCTAGTTACCCTGGTATATGTGGTCAGTGCAACTGGGAATGTCATACCTCCTATGTTTATCTTTTCACGTGTGCATGTCCGAGATCACATGCTGAATATGGCACCACATGGATCTGTAGCAGCTGCAAATAAATCTGGTTGGATAACAGAACAGATCTTCCCAAAGTTTCTGTTACATCTTGTGAAAAACACACGCTGCACAAAAAGAAAAACCAGTTCTCGTACTTATGGATAACCATGAAACTCACATTAGTCTTGAAGCTTTTGATTTTGCCAAAGGGAATGCATAATTTTGCTAACCATCCCACTCACACATCCCACAAATTACAGCGTTAGACAAGACAATCTATGTGCCCTTCAAGAAAGCATATTCTCTATCCATGGATGCTTGGATGCGCTCACATCCAGGGAGAACAGTCTCCATTCATGAAATACCTCACTTTGTGAAAGAAGCTCAATCAATTGCAATGACAATTCCTAATATCATATCAGGTTTCGAAAAGACTGGCGTTTTCCCATTCAATCGTAACTTGTTCACAGACCTTGAATTTGCTCCATCTATTGTTACGGATAAACCAGATCCTTCCAGCATCTAACCAGATGTTCCGAAAGTCCAGTCACATGACAAAGACTCTAGTGAAATCATTTTACAAGAAATCCCTAACCAAATTTTTTCTGGGGAAAATCCACAGGCAAATGTGAAGGATGATATCATAAACCAGAATATAACTTCCCCTATCCCTGGTACATCAACTTGTAAGAATACTAGCTATGTCTCTCCGGCTGATATACTCTCTTTTCCAAAAGCAGCTGCACGTAAAAGGACCAAGCAGGGTGGTAGAAAGAAAGGTAGCACAAGGATTCTCACAGACACTCCTGTTCACAATGATATAGCAGCTGCCAAAGAAATGAAGGGCAAAGCAGCAGAAAATAATTTGTCAAAATCTCGAAACAGAATTTTTCAGGAAACTCTGCCATCTTCTGATGATGAAGATGATGTTGACATGCAGTTAATACTGGAGGATAGCTCTGATGGAGAACAGAATGATGATGATATTATTGAAGGTGACTTTGTCATAACTAAAGTAGATGGCAAAGCTCGTTCTTTACTCTACATTTCCCGTGTTGATGTCATTGATAATGATGGCTATGAAGGCTGTTTCCTTAGAAAGATTTCAAACCAAGTTGGTTTTGGCGTTGGGAGGCCATCATTTGTAGTTGATGAAGAGGACTGTCACTCTTTCTCAAAAGAAGATGTGATAAGAAAATTACCCATTCCTCAGTATCTCAAAGGCACCCGTCGAATGTTAAACCAGCTTGTATTCACTATCAATCTGAGTAAATGGGATTTGAAATATTAAAGCTACTTCTAAATATGTTTAACTGTAAAGCTCTTATTTTCTTAGAATTTACTATTTCCAAAATATTTGTAAGATGCAAACAGTGCACAAAATATGAACTACCACCAAATATTTGCATTTATTTTTATAGTCATTGTTTTTGAAAGAAGATATTCTTTTTTTGGTATATATTTTCAAATCAGGAACATTTTGTTACTTCATATAATTTGCTGTGCTAATGTTTTTATGTTATTAGTATTATGAAAAGTTTTCCCACTTGGATGATCATTTTACCCCATCAAGGTGATCAACTTACCCACCTGATGGGCAAGTTGATCATTTTGAAAATTTTTTTTTGAAACAAACATTTCATTTACTTCCTCTTTACCAAACAATTTTGTATGTGGATGGAAGACAGGTATATGTATGAAGTATTATTGTACAAATAAACAAAGCATTTGCATTATTAGTTTTCCTTCCAGAAGTCAAAATGTGAAAAAGTGATCATCTTGCCCCACTCTCCCCTATATATATATATATATATATATATATAGATATATATATATATATATATATATATATATGATATATATATATATATATATGTATATATATATATATATATATATATATATATATACATAACATATATATATATAAAGATATATATATAATATATATATATATATATATATATATATATATATATATATACATTATACATTCGATATCTAGGACAATGTGTACTAATGCAATAGTGATTCCCTTGCTTCCAGCACTCATGCACTACCTTTGAACCTATGTAAACCTTCAAATGGCTGGAATCAATCCAACATATTATAAAGAAAGTAGTTAAAAGAAGCCATTCATCGTCGCTTTTCAGTCTCACAGGAGAGATAATGAATCGCAGATCCCGAGGAACACATCTAAATATTTGTCTCTGGTTCTCGTCGGAGCTAATGCAGCAAAAGTTTTTCCAGCAATTCGTATTTGCCTGCTAAGTTCCAAAGGAATGGAATCCCCTAGGCAAACATTTGCTAATTAGATCTAGTCTCTGCTCAGAATCTCTCTCTCTCTCTCTCCTCTCTCCTCTCTCTCTCTCTCTCTCTCTCTCTCTCTCTCTCATTCTTCTCCTTCTCTTGTTTTCTGTTTTCTACCGGTGGTAAATAAGGACGGTGTGAATGCCTTACGAGCAAACGATATTAGTTCGATTCCAGGGCCTGAGTGGTTGATGACATGATCTGGGCATTATGCTACTGTTGATCTGAGCTGAGAATTAGGTTTCTGTTAAGGGAGTGGCGAGAGAGAAAGAGAGAGGATTGAAAATTTATCTATAAACTAATTGCTGCTTATTTGTTACATATTCAATCAAAATATTCAGAAAAGGCATTAAGATAAAAAAAAAAATATTGGGCATGGTGCTAATGTTGATCTGAATTGAGAATTAGGTTTCTGTTAAGGAGAGAGCATTGCAAATTATCATAAATAAATTGATGCTTATTTGTTACATACCCAATCAAAATATTCAGGAAAGGCATAAGAAAACAAAAAAATATTAATAAGTAGAAGAAATAATAATGATAACATCAAAATGTGGGTTTGCACTATGAAAAATGTGTAAATATACCTATCTTTTCCCCTGATTTTTATCTAATTTTAGGAAAATATTTCCCCCATTTGTCTTAATTTCTGCAGCCTCAAAGAATATACTGTACAGACATTCAGAGATCTCAAGATGTGAAACGCCATTAGAGACACAAAACTTTGGAGAGATCTTGATTAAGTACCAACAGCAGGAGCCAAGTGTATTAAGAGGCGAACCTCCTCAAGCACTGACATTAAAATCCCATCATCGTCACCAAAAACAGTGATGAGTCCTCACTAGTTAGAAATATAACCCATTTTTAAATCTGATCGTTCCAAATGGATATGAAATAATATTAATTCCGCGAAGCACACAGGGACAGTTTAGACGACTTCCTTCAATTTTGAGAAAGTGCCATTTATTGGCCTTTCTTTCAATATCTCATTTTCGGTGAGAAATATTGAAAGGAGACAGAATTTTCTGCAGCGCGCATGATCTGGACAGTAAGTGGCTGCTAAATTCCCGTTGTCATTTCTCCAGATTTTCATAAGAATTCGCCCGAGAAGGCCTAGAAGTCAATGACAAAGATCGAATGCTTAATTGCTATGTGTTCCTTGTATTTTAGTTTATCGCTTCTCTCGAGTTACCTTATTCAATCTGTTTTGTTGTTTTATCTTAGGTCTTTTTTGCTGATTTTAAGGTTATTTCTGATGGCATCTGAAGTCCCATCCACTGCTAAAAGCTCCTCAGTGGCGTGATCGGTATGGTCTTGGCCTACCACCTCGGTGGCCGCGAGTTCGATTCTCGGGCATTCCACTGAGGTGTTAGAGATGTGTATTTCTGGTGATAGAAGTTCACTCTCGACATCGTTCGGAAGTCACGTAAAGCCGTTGGTCCCGTTGCTGAATAACCACAGGTTCCATGCAACGTAAAAACACCATACAAACAAATACAAACAAACATCCACTGCAAAGTGTATTTACATAATCTCTTGCTTCTCCTGTCTTTACACTGATCTGGCCCAAAGAAGGAAACCAGAGCAATCTGTTCAAAGTAATGTATTGCAGCCAGAAATTGTTTTGCCGGAAAAGCGAACATTTGCAATGAAATACACTGCAAAATCAACGACTGATTAACACTTTTTCGTCAACATCCTCTTGCCAGCATCCACTGCCTTCAGCGTTTGCAATTATCACATCAACGAAGAGCAATTAAGCCAATATAAACATATCTTGAAAGCATTCAAGATACTTCCTGAGGGAAAATTACAATTTATAACTCACGAATAAAAATGATTAATTGAATATCCATGTATATTATTTTCAGTAAACTGTTGGTATTAATGTAATATATTAAGTAACCTCATTTTTTACATTTATAACGGTTTCAAGCGTCTAGAAGTTCATTCTAAAGTATATTCGTCATTGAATCGTAAATCAAAATTGTTTTTACGAGAAATACACTCATTTATTATTGAAGATTAAATTTAGTGACTTAATAATGTCAACTGCCGAGTACAGAGTTCAGACGAGGTAGGGGATTCAGGGACCTGGTTGTCTTCTTGCTCAGGGTAGTGTAACTTAGCAAATTTAAACGCAATTAAAACGACAAAAAGGTTTATATACCACCTGATTAATATATTATGAGGTCACTGGAATAGTTTTTTCAGCAGATAAAATACCTCTCCCCCTCTCTTTCTTCTTCTTTTTTTTCTTACATGAACCAAAAAACTCTCAGAATTCTGTTTGCATTACGGTTACAGTGATAACTCCTGTGAATTTCACCTGTGTACATTTTCGATTTTTTTTTTTTTTTTTTTTGAAGAAAGAAAACTATTATACCGGCTTTGTCTGTCCGTCTGCCCCCACATCTTGAAAAACGACTGATGCTAGAGGCTGCAAATTGGCAAGCTGATCATCCATTCTCTAATCATCAAACGTATCAAATTACAGCCTTCTAGCCCCATTAGTTTTCATTTTATTTAAGGATGAATTTAGTCATAATCGTACTTCTGGCAGCTGTATAGGTAACCAAGAACACAGGGCACCACCGGACCTTCGCTGAGTTTCGTGGGCCGTGGCTGAGGCCACCACCGGACAGAAAACTTGATTGCGCCGATATGCCTAACTTAATCGTTCTAATTCATTCTGATAATTTCACCATGCGCAAACGGATAAACATAAGGAGATATTATGGTCCCGAGATCAACTAGCATCGGGATAGACCTTGGATCTCTCCTATAGACCTTTGGAAGACGATCCCTTCTCGATAACATCGTCATACGAAGGTCTTGGTTATACTCTGTCCCTCGAGTCTCCCCCTGAAGATCCTCGTCAGTAGACAGGGTTGGCAATGATTAAATCAAACTGATTTAATCAAGTGGTTAAATCATTGACTTTTTCATTTAAAAAATCATGATTTTTTTTATCTTCTTTTTAAATTTTTTAAATGAAAGCAAACAAATGGAAAAATATGGTTTGGAGGTTAATGAAAACTTAAGCATAGCTGTGCTGCTTCCATTTATTTCTATATAAAAAAAATTGCCAGTACATACTTTAGGCCAGAACTGGAAACCTAAAAGATAAATCAATAGTAATTCTGTCATGAAATATATTTTGAGGAAAAAAAGATTGAAAAAACACCTAACAAATAAAAAAATCAATCAATCAATCAAATAAATAAATAAATAAATAACTGATTTTTTATTTTTTTTATTTAAAAAAAGATAAAACGTCTAACAAATAAAAAAGATAAATGAAAATATCAAGTAAAAAAATTAAATGAATCACAGATTTTTTGTATTTTATTTATTTATTTATTTATTTATTTATTTGGAAAAAAACACCTAACAAAATCAATCAATCAATCAAAAAAATTAAATAAAAAAATAGAAAATAAAATAAACATATTTTTTATGTTTTTTTATTTTTTATTAAAAAAAAGATTATACATCTAACAAATGAAAAGAAATAAGTGAAAATATAAAATAAATAAAAAATCAAATAAGTGACTGATTTTTTATTTTTTTTATTTTATTTTATTTATTTATTTCAAAATAACACCTAACAAAATAAATAAATAAAAAATCAAATAGATAAAAAAATAAAATAACTGATTTTTTAATTTTTTTTATTTAGAAAAAAGGTAAAAGATCTAACAAATAAAAGAAATAAATGAAAATATCAAGTAAATAAAAAATCAAATAAATCACTTTTTTTCGATTTTTTTTTATAAAAAAACAGCTACCCTGTTTCTAGACCTTACCTCGTTCGATGGGTAATAGATGTCAGAGTGAAATGCAAACAACCTCTCTGACTACCTCGTTTTTCTCCAGAGAGGGGAAAGTGATGACGCAGCATCGGCTGATTGGCAAAAACCCATACATAAACTCCTGCTGAAATTGATGAGATGTTTGGGGCAATCAAATTATGCCATGAGGACGGTGGTTTCTTGCTAAGTTATACTTTTTATTTTTTTTTTTTTTATTTCAGTAAGGCTGGAATAAAGGTAATTGCTGTCACGCAAAACTGTAACTGTAAAATATGTTTGTATGTATATATGTATATAAATTCTTTTGTTAAAACAGGATACGTCTCAAGTATAAAAGGCCCATTGAAGCACTGGCTTAAATCTAAGGACTATATATTTCGGTGGACTAACATCCACTACTTGACAAGGGTGGAAGTTAGTCCACCAAAATATAGTCCTTAGATCTAAACGAGAGTGTTTTTAATGGGCCTTTTTATACTATATAGATATATATATATATATATATATATATATATATATAGTATACATATATATATATATATATACATATATATAATATATATATATACTATATATATATATATATATATATATATATATATATATATATATATATATATATATATAGTATATAATATATATATATATATATATATATATATATATATATATATATATACTATATATATTATATATATATATTATATATATATATATATATATATATACATAATATATATGTATATATATATACTCTATATATATTATATATATATATATATATTTATATATATATGTATATTTATATATATATATTATATATATATATATATATATATATATATATATATATATATATATATAAGCAATAGCTTAGCGGGAGCAGCACTATAAACACTCAATAATACCATAGTACCTCGATTATTACAAAGGTACGAAAACGCCCTACTCTCGCCACCCCGCCACCCCCCCTGCTAATGACTCAGGACTTCATTCACTGTTCAGCTCAAAAATTTATATGAACATCCCTTTCGCATATTATGCGAAGAGAAAGATGAACAAGATGCAAGAGCTGAACTGAATATGGAATTTAGGCCAAAGGCTAAGCCCTTGAACCTGTGAGGTCATTCAGCGCTGAAACGGAAATTGACAGCAGAAGGTTTTGAAAGTCAAGTAAGATGGAAGAAAGAGAATATGAAAGGCTGTGCAGTAAAAGGAAAGACAGGGGTAGCAGCTTGGGGCCTAAGGGACGCTGCAAAGTACCTTAAGTCATGCCTACAGTGCACCGCATGAGGTGAGCTGACGGTACTAACCTCTCTCTCTCTCTCGCCCTCCCTACACACAAAATATGTATATATAAAAAGAAAGAGAGAGAGAGAGCTGCTTAGCTTTGACCTCGATGGAGAATTCTCATGGGCAGGATGTATGTTCTACCTCCCCTGAGGAATACTTTTGAAAGACGTATCCCTCAGGAGAGGTGGAACATACGTCCTGCCTATGTGAACTCTTTCGAGAGACTGAGAGTTTCCAGCCCTGTGATTGGCTTATCAACATCCAATCAGGAGCATCGTAAGGACTGCCTAGACATCAAGTGTACGGCTTGATGTGAATCGACTATAGTACTTAAAAGACCGAAAAAGAAACTAGTACTAAAAACACCGAAACTATAGAAGGAAAGCAGCCCTGGATGTCAAAACACATTTGAACAAATTCGGGACTATTTTTTCGTACAGTAGACGATAGGTTCATGCTACGTTAAAACCTCATTCATCTTCTATTTCTTTAAGTGTACAGACCTAATGTTTGTCTAATTGTCTATGCTTACTTTCAGCTTTCTGGTGCATCTTACTGCACCTCCTACTCCTGTCCCCGGTAAATTAATTTAATTGTTTTGTCTTTCAGTTGATTACTGGTGTCAATTAGTTTACATAAATTAGTCATATTGTGATCTTAGATGCAACAGGGAAATTTATTCAATGCGCTGATTAACTCATAGACTCTTTTAAAAGTAAAATCTGAACGAAGATCTAAAATAAAAATACTAGGTATGATAATTAACATCAGTGTTGATTTCACCAACTAAAACTCCCATCTTTCATAAGGAGGTAGAGGAAACGTAATGGAAATAACGTCATCTCAAATTATGACCAAGATTAGTGGTAATTCAACAATTTAATCCCCTCATTTAATGGAGAATTTCAAAAACGCAGACCACACCCCAATTAGAGCATAATAAATTAATTATTTAAAAGGTGAATGATCCATTTAACACGTAATTAAGACGACCCTCGCCCCCTTTCTTGTGGATGATCACCGTAGAACATATTAGTCACGCGACGATTTCACTCAAGAGACAACACTCTCTTTTATATTAACAAGTCAAAAGTGCATCAGTGAATAACTGAGCACATAACAATCTAATGAAGCGTGAACGATCTGTCAGAATGTTTTGGCCTGTCCTGTCACTTTTCGAACTAGAGGACAAGTTATTTCTTGCGAAAAAATTACGAGCTATTAGCATCGTGAATTGATAATATTCAAAGCTGACTTTGAATCATTGAAGGCCAGTCCATAGCCCTAAGCACATTTTTAGGCAAAGAAGCTATTTACATCATTAATTGTTAATATTCAAAACTGACTTTGAATCACATTGAGAGCTAGTCCATATCCCTAAGCACATTTTTTAGGTCAAGAATGCAAGTCATATTGAAATACTGAGCTTTTTCGCATATTATCATTATTATAAGACTGTAAATTGTTTTTAATTCTTCTACAAACATAGGCAAAGAGTTACAAGATAAATTCTGTAATGGAGATCAAGCACAAAGGAGCGCTCAGTGGCTTGATCGGTGTGGCGTTGTCCCGCCACCTCGGTGGCCGCGAGTTAGATTCTCGGACATCCCACTGAGGTGTGAGAGATGTGTATTTCTGGTGACAGAGGTTCGCTCTCGACGTGGTTCGGAAGCCAAGTAAAGCCGTTGGTCCCGCTGCTGAATAACCACTGGTTCCATGCAACGTAAAAACACCATACAAACAAAAACAAGCGCAAAGGAAATGCATAAAGAGTATTCAGTCCTATTTCTGGATCGAACTAATCATGAAAAAGCAACGAAACGAAACCAGTGCTATATAGAAAACTGGAGGTGCGATGAATTCCATTTTTAACATTTGCTTACTCGCACAGACGCTTTTATTCGTGAAAGGTCAGATTATAATAAAGTTTATCGTGACAAAGAAGGACCGGAATGGAGAACTTGGCTCTCGAGATATGATGGACCTTGATTAACAGACATCGCTTCCCAATCGGGAGATTGATAACATTTCAGTTTTAATGTTTCTGGTTCATCGATTTGAGGAGAGATTTTTTTGTGTCCTGTTTTGATTGCTTTTTTATAAGCTATGTGGATTCCGGGCCATTAAACGTTCCATTATGGAAGGATTGTAGCTTACTGTTTCCATTCAGACCGTGATCAATATAATATATATATATATATATATATATATATATATATATATATGTATGTATATTACTATATATACATATAATATATATATATATATATATATATATTATATATATTATATATATATATATATATATGTGTGTGTGTGTGTGTGTGTTTGTGTGCGTGCGCTGTCCGTCTATCTGGTTTCACATTATAAGAATGCTAAAGCTATCTTAAATTATCATTTGGGACATAACAAGCATAATACATACGTAAAAAAAACTACGCCCTTGTTTAACTTAAAATTTTCGTATTATCAAGGAATGAAAGAAGTTCCAGCTTGGCGCAGTCTTAAAAAGAATGTTTGAGTGTATGGATGTCAACGGGCATAAAGCTGCATTCCATCCAACCCCTTTCTTGACAACGGGTCTCTAGAGTGACTTAAGACGGTCTCACACCGAAACTTTTTACAGCGGAGTGATGTAGCTGAACATTTGGCCAATTTCGCACTCCCAGACACCTGTCATCCAGAAAGGGGGGTGAAATGGAAATCTCTCTCAAACACCCGTCAGCAGTCAAGATTTCTAAGAGACACTCACATTCGCAAGTTTTTCTTCTCAATCGTTGTCTGCCCCTGTCGAATCGTTTATCCTTAGGATAATTCTTAAAGTTTTTTCTTTTCTTTCTTTTTGAAATTTGTCCCGCTCTTCTTGGATTCTCCCCTTCTCATATATTCCTTTTCCCCTTTTCGTCTGTTCATTGTCTTTACTCCTCGATGCGGTAAATTTTGATTTCTTTGTCCCCTGTACCACTTTCAACGCTGTAATATTTTCCACTCTCTCTCTCTCTCTCTCTCTCTCTCTCTCTCTCTCTCTCTCTCACACAAGATTTTTAGCTTTTCTACTCATACTTTCAAACTGTAAACTCTCTCTCTCTCTCTCTCTCTCTCTCTCTCTCTCTCTCTCTCTCTCTCTTAAAAGATTTTTAGCTTTTCTACTCATACTTTCAAAAACTTCTTCAATAAATATTCTTTTCTTGCAGATCATGCAGCATTAGAACGCAAATTCTAGGAACCCTTTTTTCTCGGAGAATCATAATTATTTACAAAACTTCAAGTTTAATCCGCTTACCAGAAAGCCAGAAAGTTAACTAATCACGTAAGACTAAAGTTTACAGCGCTGTATGCGTCGTTCGTTCACCAACTGAAACAGCACGAAATTCCACTGAAATTAACGATGGGAGATTAGAATAATAAGTCAAAACTATAGAGAGTAGTATTTCCAAACCATCTTATCGTTTTGGTGCAGGGAAAGGGTGGGAAGTGGCCCTGCCAAATCAAACTTTCTCAGTCAATTTACTTAGTATCTGAGAGCACCACAGACCTAAACGATGCTAAAATAACCATTGCCAGATTTTTGTTTTCATATGAAAACATTTCGTAACATTTTACACTGGGGAACGACGTCAACATTGCATTTGTTCTTAAACGTGGCACAGATTTTTAGCTACGTTGCTACTTCTCTTAAAGGATTTACGTCTAAGTGTTCCTTTAAATCCTGCGAAGAAACGGAATAATAACAGTTTAAAAACGTATAACGGTGCCGGGATAGATATATAAGTGAGGCAATACGATTACAGTTGTTCACGGTACTATAGTAATTTCACATCAACCGTGCATTTGATGTCTAGGCCAGTCCCTTACGACGCTCCTGATTGGCTGCTGATAGGCCAATCACAGGGCTGGAAACTCCCAGTCTCTCGAGAGAGTTTACATAGGCAGAATGTATGTTTCACCTCGCTTGAAGCATACCTTTGAAAGACGTATCCCTCGGGAGAGGTGGAGCATAGATCCTACCCATGTGAACTCTCTCGAGAGACTGAGAGTTTCCATCCCAGGGGTTGGTTTATCAACAGCCAATCAGGACTGTCGTAAGGGACTGACCTAGACATCAATTGCATTTTTTTATGCGAATCTACTTATGATATTTTTTGGTAATAATATCGTTGCTTCCCCTTACCCCTTCGTTGCAACTCCCCAGCTCGACATGCTGCTCTCTTATCACGGGAGTTCTTCAGTGACTCGGCGCAATTGAGTTTTCTGTACAGTATATAATCACGGCCACCGAAAATAGATCTATCTTTCGATGGTCTCGGTATAATACTGTACGAGCCCATGAAATTATACCCAGGGCCCGGGGATGGCCTGCCCTATGATGTCGCTGCCAGACTCATGATTATGGTTAACTTTAACCTTAATTAAATAAAATGAAAACTACAGAGGGCTAGAGAAGCGCCTCAGTGGCTTTTGGTCGGTATGGTCTTGGCTTGCCCAACCTCGGTGGCCGCGAGTTCGATTCTCGGGCATGCCATTGAGTGGTTAGAGATGTGTATTTCTAGTGGTAGAGGTTCACTCTCGGCGTGGTTAGAAGTCACGTAAAGCCGTTGCTGAATAACCACTGGTTCCATGCAACGTTAAAACAAACAAACAAACAGAGGCAAGAGGGCTACAATTTGGTATGCTTGATGATTGGAGGGTGGATGATGAACGTACCAATTTGCAGCCCTCTCGGTTCAGTAGTTTTTAAGATCTGAGGGCGGACGGGACAGACAAAGCACTCAATAGTTTTCTGTTACTGAAGTCTAAAATCCGTGTGGGAATGAATACGACGTACCTTGGAACCATAGAAGTGATCCCTCAGGAGTGGAGTGAATAATTATACTTTTGTGCTGCACATCACGTAGTCTGTAATGCCATGGCTGAGGCTGACATCTGAGAGAGATCTCCTTAATTTTAGATGTCACGTGACATACTTTCATTATGATCCTGGTCTCTCTCTCTCTCTCTCTCTCTCTCTCTCTCTCTCAAGACGAGTATTCCGTGTAATTTAATCGTTTGTTCCTTAGTTTCTAATTGAGTCCGTGGCTTTATACATACGATTAAACACCATATAGCGAATATTTTTTCAATATTATCTGATGAAAAAATCATCTTTATAAAAGTAATAATCCGTAAGCTGTATATGAGGATGCAACAATTATGCTAGTTTTAAGTGAAGACTCGTTTATTGAAAATTCCGAAGTTGAATACTTTTTAGGTCAACCGCGAATGAAAAAGTCTCTTTTGATAACTGAGAAGCCAAAAGTCTTCTGAAACATTATGAGCGCGAACATAAGCGATTCCTGACATCAGACCTATGTTACGTAATCGCCATTATCAATCAATGACTATAACCGTTTCGATGTGTAATTTTTTTTTTTTTAATCACAAAGTAGGAAAATGTTTTAGAAAATATAGCTGGACAATTTGAAGTAAATACTGATCTTGCTTAACAACGACGAACGGTTTGTCTTTTCATCATAGACTTGAAGCAAAAAAATAACTAGAGAATATGATAAAAGTGTTTGTTACCAATTTACTATTACGACTGTTACGTGATTCCAGCTTTTTTGTTGAAAATGTGACGGTCAAGCTTCCACGCATAATGATATCAATTCACAAACAGCCCTGAACGCATATCCAATCTCCAGTAAGTTCACTGAAGCTGCTCAACAATATTGCTTTAGATTAAGCTGACCTCATGCCAGCACGGGCTCTTGCTCATAGAGCAGCCCGTATGTTCAACAGAACGGTAGTCCGTCTCTGATACTTATATCTGACCTTCTTGTAGATTGGGAGGTCGAAGCCTTCGGGGCAGTGGTCGTCGTGTGGTATTATAGCTCGTCAGTCAATTTCTGGCTTGGAAGAAAAACCTTTGATGAATTCCGGCTTCCAAATGACGTGGAATATTACGTCGTGGTTTTTCATCAATGGAGTTCGATGTCGGGATGAGCAGAACCTGAAATATCAACACGAAATTCTAAGCATTGTAATAACGAGATTAATGAAATTTCAACTTATGATTATATTAGATAGCATGATGTTTTAGAAATATGTTATATATACACACATGCATACACACACACACACACACACATATATATATATATATATATATATAGTTATATATATATATATGTGTGTGTGTGTGTATGAAAATGTAGTACGTACTACGAAAGTACTTGTTCCAAGTCCTGTTTCTCTTAATTTTCTACCGTGAATAGAAGGATATTCTGAATATATATATATATATATATATATATATATATATATATATATTGTTATGAACTCTTAGAGATGGTAATGAGTTCAGAGGTCTTTAATCCACTTCTAAAGTCCTTACCCACGATGTAAATGGAGTAGGACTCATAACCAGAGCATCAACAATCCAAAGTATTTCCTCAAAGAGAAGGATACAGAGACTAAACATATACTTAATTATTTATTACAACAAAAAGGTCTTATCATTACAAAGAAACCATCCCTTGAAAGCTGTACTTTAGGGAAGAAAGAGCAAAACAAAACTCACAATTACGAAAAAATCCAAAAATACATTCGCCTAGCTAACTATCATACTAAAGTAAAAGAAAAAGTTACTAGGGGGAGATAGAAAACCCAGATGCACTGTCGTTACGAAAGTAAGAGACAAAGTAAGAAAAAATAGCCTTAACCTAATCAAAACCACACGTCGAATAAGCGTACATTAGGACTATGAAACATAATTATCTTGTAGTCAAGAAAAATTAACTATCACTCCACTATTCCAGTGCTTCATAGTAAATCGTCTCTTTAATATTAGCGCGAAGTCTCGTCTTCAACGGTTAACTCCAATTGTGTCACTAATGGATGAACCACCCAACTCAGGTCGTCTATAAGAGAGAATATTTATAGTAAATACACACAGGGTCTGGGATCTTACCCTCTTCTTCGACCCTGGGAGGACTCTTTAACGACTCCAGAGGTTCAGCTAAACTGAGGGCAAGGGCAAATGACGGGCGAGGTTCGCCTCCAAAAGTACATCAAGCAAGTTAGGGCATCACAACCCCGAAGTATACGTCTTGTAAAGGAAGAGCGTCACACGATTTCTTTACACAGACCGCAGAGACGTCTACAAAAAGTACTGTTCGTAGGGGGATGAAAAGGAAACACCTCCAAGATGCCAATAGCTTCACAAGTCGAGGACGTCTTCAGAACATCAGAGTAATTTACCACAAGCCGTCAGGAAAAATATAGGAGCTGGTAACCTCTCTACGGGGAGCCGTTAACTAACTCTTCATCACTCCGCAAGTTCCCATATCAGAAGCGGAGATGAAAACAAAACGGGTCACAAACAGTCGAAACACCGTCAACCATGAAAAGAAAAACATTTACAAGGGTTAATTACCAATTAGAACTATAACTACCCTTAGAGGGGGGAGGTAAAAAACCCCAAGTCCAACCTTCAAACGACATATAAAATAAAACTGGACAAAAACAAACAAAGAATTTACTTTAATGTGTGAAGTCAAAAGCATAACTACAATATAAAAGTTTACCAAATATATTAATTCCATTACACCTCCCCACCAAAAAGGAAAAAAAAATTATCTAAAAGAAAAATTTTTTTTTTTTTTTTTTAAGAATTCAAAAATTAAATAAAAATTACATTAAAGATTACTTTAACTTTTTATCAAAGCAAGAAACAAATTAAGTGAACTCCTGAAAAAAATAATGGTTGTTATTACGGAAAAATCATTTCTATTGTAAGGACCTAGACAAAAACGTCGGGAACTATATTGTCTCTACCTGTATATGCCGTATCTCGAGATCATACTCTTGGAGAGTCAAACTCCACCTAAGAATTCGCATATTTTTATCTTTGAAACGTTGGATAAAGACTAAGGGGTTGTGTCTGTATACACTATAATAGGAGAGTTAGAATTACTTAAATAAACATTAAAATGGGCCAATGCCTTTATTAGACATAATGCCTCTTTTTCTATTGTAGAATATTTTCTTTCTGCTGGCGACAATTTCTTGGAGAAGTAAGCAACGGGTGTAGTGTTTTCGAGTCATCCTCTTGCAACAGAACAGCACCCCAAGTCCCAAATCGCTGGCATCGGTACCTAACCTGAAAGGCAATTTGAAATTTGGGGATCGCAACAAAGGGTAACTAATTAAGGTAGCTTTCAGTTTTTCGAAAGCCTCCTGACATTCAGGAGACCAAATAAATTTGACACCTTTCTTTAACAAGTTTGTGAGCGGGTTGGCTATGTCAGAAAAATTGCAAATGAATCTGCGATAATAGCCGACCATACCAAGGAAACGCCTAACACCCCTTTTATTAAGAGGTGCTGGAAAATCTGCAACTGCCTCCACATTAGCCTTCTTGGGGGCGACCTTACCCAGGCCCACCTCATGACCGAGGTAAATTACCTTTGCGCTTGAGCGAAATCACTCTTTTTAAGATTTACCACTAGGCAGCCTTCCGCAACACCTGAAACAAAGCTCTCAATCTTTTAAGATGAGTCGTTCCAATCATCACTATAAATGATAAGGTCATCTATATAGACAAACAACCTTCCAAATTTTGGGTTATGTAATTCATCAGCCTCTGGAATGTGGCAGCCGCATTCTTCATTCCGAATGGCATCACCTTGCATTCGAAAGGCCGTCACCTGTCACAAAGGCCGAAATCTGTCTCGCTCGGGGGGAAAGACCCACCTGCCAATAGCCTTTCAAAGATCCAATTTTGTCAAAAACTTTGCAGACCCAACACGATCAATACAGTCTTTCCACCCTGGGGTAGAGGAAAGGAGCAGTCGTAGTTACTGCATTCACCTTTCGGTAATCGAAGCACAGACGGTTTTGTCCGCCTTCCTTCTTAACTAGCACCACAGGTGAACTCCACGGACTACTGCTAGGTTCAATTAAATCATTGTCTAGCATGTATCGCACTTCCTCTTTCACTATGTCTCTCTTTAGTTGGGTTAAGTCGGTAGGGGCACTGCTTAATGGGTTTTTGCATCCCCACATCCACATCATGTTCGAGGACCGTGGTTCTACCTGGAGTGTCCTGAAAAATATCTCTATATTCATTGATCAGGTTAATTAATGATACAGACCTGCCGGGATCCAAGTGCTGAAATTTAATTTGCAGATTATTCAAAATTTCAGAATTGCTACTCAATGCATCGTGTGTAACGATATTTATTACTAACTACAGACTCTACTGTATCTACCTCTGCGTCTACTTCTACATTGATTAAAGTGACGGGGTCCACGTCTGCATCTTCAGCAAATTCTGCATCTCTACTTATATAAGGTTTGAGCATATTAATATGACATACTCTAGTTTTCTTCCTTTTACCTGGGGTCTCTATCAAATAATTCACGTCATTATATTTCTTCAGAACCATTCCAGGGCCCTGAAAACTGTGCCCTCAAAGGATTTCCTGGGAAGGGCAACAAAACTAGAACACTATCTCCAGGTTTAAACACCCTTTTCTGAGTCCCAACATCGTATTTGTTTTTCATCACCTCCTGGCTTTCTGCTAAATTCTCTTTAGCAAACTCCCATGCCTCTCTTAGTTTCTCCAGATGCTCACGTACAACCTCCAAAGGCCCGTGCACAATCGCCCAAAAACAAGCTCGAAAGGAGAGATCCAAAGCTTCATTTGGAACGGAAACGAATAGCGAATAAGGCATACGGACCTCTTATCCCACTCTCTTCCTGACTCCATACAAAACTTTTTCAAACAGACTTCAGGGTCTGGTGAAACCTTTCCACCTGGGCCCTGACTCTCAGGGTGATACGGAGAAGTAATGTGCTTTATCGATAATTCAGACATTTTATTCCTAAACTATTTGCTTGTGAAATTAGTACCACAGTCTGATTGCAAAGTGTGAGGTATGCCAAACTTAATTAAGAAGCCAACCAAATTATAATTATCGACAATCTTTTCACTCCTAATAGTCCTCAGGGGGACAGCCTCCAGGAAGCGAGTCATCTTATCCAGAATTGTTAACTAATACTCATTTGCCCCCGCGCGTCGCGGGGAGAGGACCCACAACGTCGATCACCACCTCTCTAAAAGGCTCTCCAACTGAAGGTATGGGAATAAGTTGGGGCTTTTTTAGGTATCTTCTGGTTAGGCTTCCCCACCAACTGACAAACCCTGCAAGACAGCACATAGTGCTTTACATCTCGGCGCATTCGGGCCAATAAAAATACCGTGCAACCTTCTGAAACGTTTTTTTTTTTTCTGACTCCGAAATGCCCAGCAAGATTGTTTTCATGAGGCCAATGACAAAATTTTATTCCTATACTTCTCAGGAACTACCAACTGACGGGAACCTCTACCTGATCAGCCAGGGGTGGGGCATCAGCTGACCTACTAACCCTGTAGAGTGAAACCTCTCTCTTTACAGAATACTGGCTTCGATAAATCATTACTATCACTACTAATAAATTCATGAAATTCAACAGTTTTTGGGCTTTTCTAAAAGCCTTGGAATCCCACTCTACGTCTCGAAAAGTAAGTGTACTATTTGTCACAAAGTCATTCTTAAGTTCATCAATCACATCCAAATCTAACTCAACCTGAGCCAGGTCAAACTCTTTTGCCTTTGACCTCGTTATTACTGAGATAGGTTTGAAAATATCACTCATAGGACAGTGGTCGTCCCCTACTTCGACCATAGACAGAATTGGAAAGATACAAGATTCATCAGTAATGGACAAATCATTAGCAAAAATTAAATCTATCTTAGGAATTGGCAAACTATCAACAACCGCCAATTTTACCTCACCTGAAAAATAATTAGTATTTAGATAAAAGGTTTCTAGTGGGTATGAATCCACTGTATTCGGGAAACCACCCACCAATACGACATACTCATCATTCTTATAAACATATCCCATCCGGGACAGACCCTCGTCAAAATTAAATGACTGAGGCAGCCCCAGTATCTCTCAATACTTTAATTTTTGTCCCAATCTGTTTAGTTTCATCCGTGAAAATAAATCCGTCTGTTATGTACTTACGAAATCTAAGTCATCTAGTTTCGTCTTCCTTAGGCAGTTTATCTGCTGTACAACACCTGACAGGTTTCGGGTTTCTTTCGAAATATTTCTTTCTCGAGAAACATTGGCGACTCCACATGACCTCTCCTACTGCACCAAAACAAACTATTCCTGACTCTGAAGCCTTAGTGTTACCTACGTTCCTACTGGTATTGACATAACTACGAGAAACTAACATTATTACACTACTACTAGTTTTATTATCATAATTACTATTATTCTTATTACTCGTATTCCTGTCAAAATCGGGTTTGTAAGACTCCGGTTGTCTGTTCTGGTTATTCCTTCTCCAACTACCATTGAAAAATTTCCTATTGTTTATAGATACTTCCCTTGTTAACTTTTCCTGTTTGTGGGTGAGAGAGTACTCGTCTGACGCAATAGCTATCTCCTGTAAGGAGTCTAGTTTTAATTCATCCAAATGTATTTTTCTAACCCTAGTCACAGTGCTTTTAAACTCTTCTATCAAAATTAATTCCTTTATTTAGAAAAATTGTCAATATCCTTCGACTTCAACCAGTCCTCACAAAACTGTTCCTTCTGCCTCGCAAATTCTACAAATGTCATCCCTGGCTCTTTCTTGAAATTGCGAAATTTCTGCCTATAAGCTTCAGGAACTAAATCATAGGCCTTGAGAATTATGGCTTTCACTGTGTCATAATCGTTACAAGATCTTCATTAAGTGTATTATATACACGCTGAGCTTTCCTTTCAAACGACATTGTATCATAGTGGTCCACATATCTTTCGGCCAACCAACCTTTTAGCTATCCTCTCAAAAGAAGTGAAAAATTCTGGGACATCTTCCTCATTGAACAAGGTACTAACTTTAAACGCTGACATTACATTAAAATTACCCACTATTATTATCACTATTATGTTACCCATTCTACGCAAGATAATCTCGTGTTCCCTTTCTTTAGCTTTTTCTTCTGCTTGAAACTGCATAGCTTTTAACTCCAACTCTTTAATTTTCGCTTCCTCCCTCAAAATACTGAGTCTCAACTCACTTACCTGATGAATGTTACTTTCATCTAGTTCCGGTTTCCATCGTTAGTAACGTTGCCCTGTTCTTGATTTTTGTTCATATTCAGACACTCACCTTCCCTTGGTACTCTTTAGCAGCTTTCAGCACTTCTTTGAGTAACTGTCCTTTACGAATTTCTGCTGGCAGTTCCAAACGCAAAAAACTGAGACAAAAACCACAACTCCTCACGTTTCAAATCAAAAATATTTTCTTCCCAATCAGGATTACTGAAGAATTCGGCCGCAGCCTCCTCAACTTGAACTCGAAATAAGGCATATTCTAAGAATTAATGGGGAAAGAGAGAGAGGGAGAAAAAAAACACCCTATCACTTAAAAGCCTATCAAGCAAACCTACCCTTTTCCCACCTTTCTCTGCACTCCTCCTCGAGAAAACCCTCTGAATGTCAATGTCTGGTAGTAGATCCTGTTAAACGGTCGCCAATTATGTTATGACTCTTAGAGATGGTAATGAGTTCAGAGTTTCTTTAATCCCTTCTAAAGTCCTTACCACTATGGTAATGAGTAGGACTCATAACCAGAGCATCAGCAATCTAAAGTATTCCTCAAAGAGAAGGATACAGAGACTAAACATATAACTTAATTATTTATTACAACAAAAAGGTCTTATCATTACAAAGAAATCCCTTGAAAGCTGTACTTTTAGGGAAGAAAGAGCAAAACAAAACTCACAATTACGAAAAAAATCCAAAAATAACATTCGCCTAGCTAACTATCATACTAAAGTAAAAGAAAAAGTTACTAGGGGGTGGGGGAGATAGAAAAACACAGATGGCACTGGTCGTTACGAAAGTAAGAGACAAAGTAAGAAAAATAGCCTTAAACCTAATCAACACCACACATTCGAATAAGCGTACATTAGGACTATGAAACATAATTATCTTGTAGTCAAGAAAATTAACTATCACTCCACTATTCCATGCTTCATAGTAAATCGTCTCTTTAATATTAGCGCGAAGTCTCGTCTTCAACGGTTAACTCCAATTGTGTCACTAAGGATGACCACCCAACTCAGTCGTCCTATAAGAGAGAATATTTATAGTAAATACACACAGGGTCTGGGATCTTACCCTCTTCTTCGACCCTGGGAGCCTCTTTACGACTCCAGAGGTTCAGCTAACTGAGGGCAGGGCAATGACGGGCGAGGTTCGCCTCCAACAAAAGTACATCAAGCAAGTTTAGGGCATCACAACCCCGAAGTATACGTCTTGTAAAGGAAGAGCGTCACACGATTTCTTTACACAGACCGCAGAGACGTCTACAAAAAGTACTGTTCGTAGGGGATGAAAAGGAACACCTCCAAGATGCCAATTGCTTCACAAAGTCGAGGACGTCTTCAGAACATCAGAATAATTTACCACAAGCCGTCAGGAAAATATAGGAGCTGGTAACCTCTCTACGGGGAGCCGTTAACTAACTCTTCATCACTCCGCAAGTTCCCATATCAGAAGCGGAGATGAAACAAAACGGGTCACAAACAGTCGAAAACACCGTCAACCATGAAAAGAAAAAACATTTACAAGGGTTAATTACCAATTAGAACTATAACTACCCTTAGAGGGGGGGAGGTAAAAACCCCAAGTCCAACCTTCAAACGACATATATAAATAAACTGGACAAAAAAACAACAGAAATTTACTTTAATGTGTGAAGTCAAAAGCATAACTACAATATAAAAGTTTACCAAATATATTAATTCCCTTACAATATATATTTATATATATATATATATATATATATATATATATATATATATATATATATATATATATAATACATAATACACATAATATTTGCGTGCACGCTTTTAATCAATGGGTATATTACGATTTCTTAAAAGATAATCGCAAACAGTATTTGTCGAGATAGCCCTTACAAATTGTACTGATCATGAAGAGTGGAAATAGGAAGCCCAATTAATATTTTCAGATGAACTGAGTAATGAAAGCAGATCAAAGGAAACAAAATGGTACTCGTAGTTTGAAGAAGAAGAAAACATGGACACAAATCCGAAAACATTTTTGTGTAGCTGTTAAGTTCTTCACTGCATCATCACTTTACTTTTCCTTGAACAGAGAAGTTAAGTATATCTTAGTTTTAACCAGAAACCACTGAGCTGATTAACAGCTCATAGGGCTGCTGGCCCCGAAGGATTAGATATTTTTACGTGGTTTAGGAACCAATTGGTCTACCTAAAAAACGGGACCTACAGCTTATTGTGCATCCGAATCGCATTATATCGAGAAGATTTTCTATCACCAGAGATAAATTCCTCTGATTCCACGTTGGCCGAGCCAAGAATCGAACTTCGGACCACCGGGTTGGCAACCGAGCTTTACACACACACACACACACACAGAGAAAGAGAGAGAGAGAGAGAGAACGCTTCGGTTACTTACACCTGTTAGCCGTCCTATTCAGCTGCGATTAATCCCTAATCCCGTGATAACTATAAACGTGCATAATTCAGAAAACATGGTGTTTAGGCTAGAGAAAGAAACGATGAGGCTTGTTCATTAGAATGACCTCTATTGTGAGAAGAAAGAGAGACCAGATTCCCCTCCCCCCCGGGAGGGAAAGAAACCTTAGCTAGGTACTACCACCTGCCCTAAAACCCTAAAAAAATGGCTGAGGGGTCTCCTGTTCATGCTGCCAGATGCATCAGGGATTCAGGACTAATTAAATCCAGCTCAATGATTAATAAATGCACCGGTAAATCCTGGGGTACCAGAGGGAGGGAGACGTTATCTCCTTCCATTTACCCCACGATTGTGGGACTGTCTTCCTCCCAGAAGCATTATCTATTTATCTACGTGTTGATTTATTCATTTAACTTATTTGTTCTCTTTAATAAGTGGGTTCTCTTCTTTCTGTAGCTTCCCTATACCTCCGTATTACTTCCTCCTAAAGAACACCAAAATATTCTTTGGAAGTTTTTTTAATTTCAAGTCAGTGGCCCTTTGGTGGGCTTGTTCCATATGAATAGGGTTCATCTTCTGAATATAATATAATAATAATAATAATAATAATAATAATAATAATAATAATAATAATAATAGGATGGAAACAGTCCAAAGTTTTAGAGAAAATGCTTTATAATTAACATAGTCTTATTTGAGCGCCTCAGCGGCGTGGTTGGTATGGTATTAGCGTCCCACCTCGGTGGTCGCGGGTTTCGATTCTCGGCCATTCCATCGAGCAGTGAGAGATGTGTATTTCTGGTGATAGAAGTTCTCTCTCGACGTGGTTCGGAAGTCACGTAAAGCCGTTGGTCCCGTTGCTGAATAACCACTGGTTCCATGCAACGTAAAGGCACCATACAAAAAAAACAAAAAAAAACATAGTCTTATGCTTCAATAATAGCTTTATTAATACCCTAACCATTGCCATATAGAGATTATTAAATGTGGAAGTTAGGCCAAAGGCCAAGAATTGGGACCTATGAGGTCATTCGATGCCGGAACGGAGATGAGAGTAATAAGTTTGAAAGGTGCAACGGAGGAAAACTTCAAAGCAGTTGCACTATGAATCAAGTGTTAAGTAAGGTTAGAAAGTAAGAAGAAAGAGAATATAAACGGCGTTAAGGTAAAGGGAATGAAAGGGGTTGTAGTTAGGGCCGAAGGCACGCTGCAAAGAACCTTAAGTAATGCCTACAGTGCACCGCATGAGGTGCACTGACGGCAGTACCCTCCTACGGTGTTTGTTTATATAGACATGTTTTTTGATTGAACGTTTTCTTAAGTTTTGTTTTTCTCGTCCGATGTGAATTTTGATAGCCTGGAGTTTAAGAAAGGCTGTAATGCTGCTGTTATGGAGCACCATGCTACTTAATTAAATAACTCTGGCATGTTTATCAGCTTATTTATTCTTGATCTTGATTAGGCCCCGTCCGCCCCCCCCCCACCCCCCCCCACCCCCAACATCCGCCTCCACAAGTATCCCTTTAGCCAGGTAAGTGAGTGGACCTTTATTCATTTATTTTTTTTTAGCAAGCTTAATAGTTCTACTTTTATTGCTTGTTTATATGAACTTCTATTATCCCTACACCGAGTGATTTTGTTTACACTATCCTCTTGATGTTTACTTTTTTTCCCAATTATGCCTTCCTATTCAGTGCTATTTTTTTTTTTTTGTTTTTTTTTTTAAATAACATTTAGCTATGCTTATGAAGGACGTGTACGGGTCTCTTGGGGATCTGGTTTCAGGAAATAGCAGTTTCTCCAGTTTCACAACTTGTAATTTAACAGAAAGTGTTCAACGGATCTAAAGTACTCTTAATAATAATAACCTTTAAACCATTATGTAACAATAACATCATTCTCATCTTCATTAGGGCAAATATAATCAGTATAGTGAAATTCACATCCATTCCATTTGCAACAGGAAACAAGATTCCTTTAATCTCTCTTGAATAGTCTGCGTCAAATACAAATAAAAGTACTTCAAGAGTTTCAATAGCCATCAATGTGTAGTGGAAAAATGAGAGAAAATACAACATTATGACAATAATACAGAAAAACTAAAATCTAGAGACTGTAAAACAAATCAATTACAGTGTTTAAAAAAAATATAGTTCGCATACTTAGGGGGAGGGGTGCGTATGCCAAAAGCTCCCACTATAATGAATGTAAGCATTACTACCTTATGATTGAAGGGATTTACTTTATTAAAATTTTACATCTTACTAAACAACTTATACTCAAAATGCCTGCATTATGAAAACACAAAATCCGACCTCTATGTTTATAAATTTTACAGTAAAAAAAAAGCATTTAATTTTCCTAAATAAAAAAAAATACATAGTCTTTTGAGGACACCATAATGGTAAGGCCATTTGAATCTGAGTAGGAAAGTACGTAGTATATGTAATTTACGAAGCGTTAAACCTGTGAGCTCATAAAATCGACACGCGAATGATATCAAATATCAGAATAATGCTTGAAGTACAACACGAAAAGATGTACAGAAACTTCGAAAAACACCGATTAAATTAGGACACTCCACACACCTACAGACTGCTCTAGGATCCACAGACCATGACAGCGTAGCGGAAGACTTAATCTAACTCAAAACGTAAATTAACCATCTAATTCTAAAACCGAATTTCCAACCAAACTTTCCGTTCTGTGTCACTCCTGAGACCATAACCAGTCTACAGAGAATAACTGGTTGTTCGACAAGCTAACAAATTAATAAGTGCCATAAACGCAGCTAATAAATTCTTAGAGATCAACCCAGTTGAATGCGACCACGACGTAGCCTTGAAGGAAACGAGCGGTTAATAATTGAGAGTCCCCTTGTTTAAGAGAAAAGACAGTATTACTGAGGATTAAGTACTTAGAGAAGGAATAAGGCCTTCAAAAAGAATATGTATTTGAGTACATCATGACAAGAGTTATTTGAGTATGGAGTAAAACCTAAAGATTTTTTTTTTTTTTTTTTTTTGCAGAAAATCTTTCGGGAACTTCCATTTATCTTAATTCCCTAGTTTTTTCTTCTTCTTCTTCTCTTCTTCTCTTCTTCTTCTTCTTCTTCTTCTTCTTCTTCTTTTTTTGTAAAGAGCTCAGCCGAAAGGAAGGCATCACAATAAAACCGAGGGACAGGGAGTTGGATGAAAGTTGTCTTAAGTCGTCGAATACAATGGCCTTTCTCCCTTTGGTTCAAAGTTTCAAAGTCCCGGTCATTTGTTTTTTCTTCCTCACACCTCAGCTCTACTTTATTTTGGGACGCCAAATCCGAAGGACTCTCGGGAAAATCTCTGAGAAATGTTATTCGAGCTTTTTTTTTGTACTGCTGGATGTTCTTGCCGAAAACAACCTGATAGTAGTTACATATATAACGGATAGTAAAGGTAGTGTTAACATAATGGAGGCAACAAAAACTAATTGTATATACATGAAATATCATTGTCCATTTTTCGTGACTGTACTTGGTAAAACTCAATCGATTCATTTGCATATACAAGGTTTATGTATGTGAAGGTAGTTGTATTGCACCGAAAGTTATACCTAAAAGTCTAATACTAATATTAAATGAGTAAAAATGCCAGAACCGATTATGAGTTTCACTGAGTAGATATATATATATATATATATATATATATATAATATATTATATATATATATATATATACTATATATATATATGTGTGTGTGTGTGTGTGTGTGTGTGTGTATGCGCATTTAGCTACAAATTTCGTTTAATATCCATACGTCTATCTCGCCAATATTTTTATATATTGCTAACCGAACGTGAATTTCTTTTGTTGAAAATAACCTCGTTGTCTCGTGGGATCGAACCAGCACACAGAGAACTCAGAAATGTAGTGACGCCTTAAACGACACCGTCAACAATCACGGTGATGTGATAAATTCATTTATATATATATATATATATATATATATATATATATATATATATATATATATATATATATATATATATATATATATATATATATATATATAACTGCAAAAATTTTATATACATTTGACAAGGGTTCTGTACAAGACAAAATAAAACACAGCTTTTTGCGTTAGAAATCTAGATAGCATACTTTGTTATTTTGTTTATTACGTTCAAGTGTACTTGAAAAAATGTACAAAATACTTCTTCCAAGTCCTATTTCACTTTACCTTTCTACCGTGGATTTAATGATATTCACAGTTACTAAGTGTTCCTTCATGCTACATTGGAGATATATATATATATATATATATATATATATATATATATATATATATATATATATATATATATATATATATATATATATATATATATATATAAATATATATATATATATATATATATATATATATATATATATATATGTGTGTGTGTGTGTGTGTGTGTGTGTGTGTGTGTATCAGAACAATATTTCCTTTGCCTGGCGAACCTCCCCTTTTCATCTATGTGTCTGCTTCCCCTTGTACAATATAAATCCATCTTTTCAGCACAGGGGATCCTATGGTAGGAATTTCCATGAGAATCTGAGATCAAAAAGGGCATATCGACTAACCATCACGGATCAGAAGAAGAAGAATGGAAAAGGTAACAAAAAAAAAAACCCTCCGAAGAAATTACATTTTGTTTTCTTCTCATGAAAAGGACGACTGCTTTTGCCTTTGCTTTCTGTAGGAAGTTGCCCTCTATATGAACATGCTTTCATACGTTCGTCTATTGGTGTTTATTCATTTGCGATGAATCAGAAGGCTCACTTCGACGTTATTTTCTTTTCTCCTCCCTTGGCGTTACAATTAAAGAGAATCTTGCTTGTTTAGGCTCAGTCTATTTAAATACGGTCTTATTTCAGCCAATTTAATTTTTTTAATATTACAATTATTGCAGCACTTCATGTATTCAACGCTTCATGTATTCAACTATGGTTATATTCCATTAATGATAATAATCTGGTCATCATGTAGCCAATTTCACTTTTTGATATTACAAATATTACAGCGCCTAATTTTTCATATTACAAATACTACAACGTTTCACGTTTTATATAACACTTATCAAGAAACCCAGTCTTACGTAACACTGCAACGTAGAGCTGTTCATTTCTCCCTCTCAAGAGTCACAACGACGTCAGATGCTGACATCCGGGTTCCTTCCTTTCTGCCTCAGCGCCTATTCAGGGGAGTCACGTCGATCTGACCAAGATTCTAATTATACCTGTTATATAACTTGGTTTTGTGGACACCGGAACAAATTGCCTCTCCTTCAGTTACCAGGGAGACTGATATTAAGCAAGATGGCTAAACAAACTTCATTCTCTTCCTTTTGTTCCTAAGGTTCTCTCTCTCTCTCTCTCTCTCTCTCGCTCTCTCTCTCTCTCTCTCTCTCTCTCTTAACATAGCCTATATAATCCCTTTCCTCTTTGCTGATCCATCCCCACATTTCTCTCTCCCGGTTCTTCTCTCTGTAATCGCAATTTAAGTATATTTTTTACCCAATAAATAACCCCTCTTGCCGTTCTGTTATTCATTGATTCCTAAAATAACAAGAGTTTCCTCTCTGCTGTTCAGTGATTCTTAAAATCACAACGGCGCTGTGTCATTGAGGGAGGAATCCGTTAGGGGGGATAAGTAATAGTAAAGATATGTTTGGGTTGTGGGAGGGGACGGGGGGGGGGGGAGGGGGGGGGGGGGGGGGTGTTAAATAATGTTTTCAGGCCTTGGTAAAAATATCCTAGAAGAAGAAGATTTTTTTTTTTTTTTTTGTTTTTTTTTTTTTTTTTTTTTTTTTTTTTGGTAGAAGCAACACGATCGGGAGAAAGACGGAGAGAGTGGTAGAACTTGCATGAAACAAAGGCCGGAAATGATGGCGGCGAGAAGTCGTTTCTTGTCTGGCGTTTTCTCTATTGTTTTTCCTTGGGTGACTCCTGCTTTTTCATAAGTGACAACTTTACACTTGACGAAGGAGCAGGATAAAGGGTTTTCAGGACTTACACAGGCAAGGAAGTTCACAATGTGGAAGAAAGTGATGTGAATTAATAGAACTATAGTAGATTCACATCAACCGTGCATTTGATGTCTAGGCCAGTCCCTTACGACGGTCCTGATTGGCTGTCGATAAGCCATTGACAGGGCTGGAAACTCTCAGTCTCTTTCGAGAGTTCACATAGGCAGTATGTACGTTTCTCTCCTAAGGGATACTTTTGAAAGACGTATTCCTCAAGAGAAGTGGAACATAGATCCTACCAATGTGAACTCTCGAGAGAGACTGAGAGTTTCCATCCCTGTGATAGGCTTATCAACAGCCAATCAGGAGCTTCGTAAGGGACTGGCCTAGACATCAAATGCACGGGTGACGTGAATCTACTATAGCCCTCGAGGAACAAATGTATTCCTAAGCGAATTGGTCATTTCACACATTCCCTAGGGAATTCGTGAAATCCCTGATTTCACATATTTACTGTAACATATACAAGAAAGCGCTGAATTCTGTGACAGAGGATTTCGCATTTCCACGATTTTCATCCAAGACCGAACTCCCAGCCACGTTTCCGAATGACCAAAGTGTATGAAGAACCTTTAACCTAATAAATTAAAAAAAAGTAAGTTCACTAAATAGATAAATAGTTAAATAATATATTAAAAGAAACTTTTCATGGTTCAGTGAACCATGAAAAGCCGCCACATAAAATGTTGGGAAACGTGAATTTCGATGATCGCTGAACCTTACTGTTGTATTTTTCCTCCACGAAATACTTCATTATTGGGGACAAATCAAAGAAAAAAAAAACATGAAAATGTACCACGCAAGCACGAAGGCCAGGAATAGTTTTTTTTTAGAGAAAATGGAACAGAGACCTCACTAAAACTGCAGAGTTGGCTTAACCTGTCACGTCCATTGAAAAATCGAAGAAACCTGGTTATTTATTTTATTCTTCTTTTTATTTTTTTTTATCTCGGGCACGAGGAGTTGAATAAACAAATCCTTCAACTTCAACAGGGAAATACTTGCAGTTTCGGCGAAGCAGAAGTGGGACTTTATGAAAGATCTACTGATGTAAAATGCGTTTGAATGTACTACATCGAATATGGAAGCTACGGGTAGGTGGAGCGAATATTTGCAAAACGCCTGATGCAGACTCACGCAGCTGACTGCAAGAATACCAATCGCCTATTTGCAGAGACCGGTCTTGAATCACTTTAATTCTATTAAGGCTTTGAAATTATGAATTATGTCCATCTCCCGCTAAGCGATGTTCGTGCTATTGTTCTGTTATTTACTAAAACAAATAAATATAAATAAAAATAAAAAGCTAGAATATTTACACCCGATCTTCGGTCTAATCATGATAGAGAAAATTGGAAACAAAATCTTATATAGCTCTTGACGACTCTCCAATTTATGAGTGATAAACAGCATATAGAGCCTACGCTATATATGCTATTTGTATGGGCTGAAGATACCTCATGTCATAGCGTTACTTTTAAAACTATACATAATGGATGTGTGCAGAGAATGTTGTATACTTAACCTCTCTCTCTCTCTCTCTCTCTCTCTCTCTCTTTCTCTCTCTCTCTCTCACACACACACACACACACACATACACACAAGCACAAAAGACCCTAAACTGCTTTTCCCAGAAAAACCTTATTAACAAACAAAACAAACTTAACAACGCTGCATACAGTCCAGTATACCATCACCTCAAATTCGATTTTAAATCATTTTTGGCAACCTAGTTACGACCCCTCCACCTCCCCACCGACCATCAGAACAACTCAATAGCATGGAATTGGTCTTTCACCCGACTCCCATAAAGTTATTGTATATATATATATATATATATATATATATATATATATATATATATATATATAAATTGCGTGCCAGAAAATAACTATTAAACTGATATATCACCACCGTAATGTAAATTGTAGTTTTTCCCTAAACTTCTAGTGGTAAAACCAGGTGGCATGCTTTTCTCAAAACTCTAGAGTAGACGTTACGCGATATAGGTCTAACGATTACGTTCTGCACCATGTAACTGGCGCTGTCTTTAGCGACAAGTAAGATTGAATTACTTATGGTTTTAGTCTACTCCATTTGTTTCTTAGTTGGGATAATTTCCTTGGTATTAGGCTACCAAAGAATCAGATCTATACGTATTCAAACGGGTGAAAAGAAATATATGGACAGGGCATTACGGCTACAAGACACTTAAATCCCGTTGTGTCGAGAGCCTGAAGCTCTTGGGATAAGTACCTCATTGAAAAAGAAGTCTTATGAAGACATCATACCTCCACTGTAAATATCAGTACTCGACGAGCATTTTGTAATGAGATGTAGTATAGCTTGAGACATTAATAGTTAGGAGTAAGCATTCGCTCTGTAGAGTCACCATCAACCATGCATTCGTGTCTAGGCTAGTCCCTTACTACGCTCCTGATTGGTCGTTGATAAGCCAATCACAGAGCTGGAAACTCTCAGTCTCTCTCGAGGCGTTCACATAGGCAGGATGTATGGTTCCACCTTTCCTGAGGGATACTTTTGAAAGACTTGTCCCTCAGAAGAGGTGGAACATAGATCCTACCCATATGAACTCTCGAGAGAGACTGAGAGTTTCCAGCCCTGTCATTGGCTAATCAGGCAGTCCAATCAGGAGCGTCGTAAGGGACTGCCTGGGACATCAATTGCACGGTTGATGTGAATTCTATAGTACTATGATTATACTCAAGTCCTCATTGAACACTAATAATCAGACATACGAGAACATATTTGTATTTTTATACCTTTAGCATTGCAGCCAATCATTTTAACCTCATTTGTTTCAGTAATAAATCCAACTTAGAAACAGAAGCCATTGGCTTTCTGTTATTTAGTTTGAACACGTATACTGAATACGTGTCAAGTAAGGCTGAGCTTATCGAATAATACGATACTTTCATCACTGGGGGAAATTAGATGAATAACTATACCCATATCAGAGTTTCCAATTAATAATTATACTTTTCACTAGTAACATTTAATATCCCACAAATTTCGTGAAGGGCGTAGAGCGAATTACGAACCTTATTGAACTTGTAGTACGCAGTAGGCCTAATGGTTCATGCACCTACCACGATTTTACGATTTTATACCACCGTAGTCTTTCATACATGAATGAAGCTACAAAATGACATACTGAAACGTTTGGAGTTACTTTTAATCACACTAGGTCATTTAAATGAACAGTAAAACAGCTATAAGGGGCTTACTTAAAGAATTAATCCAGGTTTTTTTGCGATGGCACCTACTAACACATTACGAGTCCGCTACAATAACTAGTTCCAGTTATTTAACACAATACAAACCATTTTGAAACGTAATCCGTTATTCCTTTATTGAATATTTACATTTTAATATATATATATATATATATATATATATATATATATATATATATATATATATATAATATATACACACACACACACTATATATATATATATATATAATATATATATATATATATATATATATATATATATTATATATATATATATGTATATATATATACATATACATACACATATATAATTTAAAATTAAATATTCATTAAAGGAATGACGGATTACGTTTATTAAAATGCAGGACATCAAATTAACTACATGTTTTTTAACGTACTTTTTTTCTTTTTTTTTTTTTTTGCATTCATGAGCTTGTTTCCCACTGCTTCTATGTACATTGCACTCAAATGGAACTGTCCCTTATCCAATCGTGTTAATTTTATAATTATTCACAAGATTCCTGTTTTTGTTTTTGTTTTTAATGGAAGAGAGGCACTGTACTACTCTTTTATTCACGAGGCAAAATCTATCTTTATCCAAATTGCTTGTGCGCTTTACACAAACGCCTAAAACACGATTGGTTACCAACTTCCGTGGCTAAAAAATAGAACAAGGGCATCTGAAGAACGCAAATTTCATAATGCAGCCCAAGAGACCTTCCCGCCCAATTGTGGCAGCCATATTCACAGAGGATCTGTGGACCTTGCAATATTGAATCACTCTGTCCCTGACCGGACGCAATATATATTGTCTGGGTTTAATTGGGTCGATGCCTGGTGTATCACCAAGCGGCAGATGGACAAACCAACGCCCCCAACGATATGTATTTATGTATGTATATATATATATATATATATATATATATATATATATATATATATATATATCTTACTTTCCACCCTCTTCAAGTATTGTTTCATAGTGCAGCTGCTAGGTTTTCCTTCTGTTACGTTTTTATAAACCATTTGGCCTTTGACCTAAATCTTATATTCCTATGCCAACTTGGGTGTATGCAGAATAAAAAAAAAAAAATTGAAGTTAACAGTATTGCAAAATACATCGGACACATGGGTTCAAAATCACAGTCCTGGGTCAAGAAAATCCACAGAGAACTGGTTTCACGACTCATAACGATACTTGAATGGCGATCGGATAACTAACTTCCTCAGTAAAAATAAAATGGAAAAGCCAGTACCCTAGAATCCTTAGCACTAGTAGGAATATAATTTTTTTTTCTTTTTTTGATATGATGTCTGATGACTCTTCCCCTTCCATCATACCATTTTTTTCTTTTTATCAACAGCATCCGGCATCATCTGCGTGGGCGGGGAGATTCTTGTCATCTCATCGCTCGGAGCCAGTAATTGATTATCTTCGCTTGTTATGTTGTAGGTGGAAGGAAGACTTGATATATCTACCCCGAGCCTTCAGGACTTCTCTTCCGAGCTGCTGCTGTTTTAACAGCGTAAGTATTATTATTATTATTATTATTATTATTATTATTATTATTATTATTATTATTGGGCACATTTTCAGTGTCGAAAATGTATAACAATGATTGCAGGTCCACAATAATATCGCCATGTGAAGTATATAAAAAATGTTTAATGATAAGAGCTTTCGAACCCTGCACCAAGTTCATCCTCAGCAAAGTGAACATTATGAATTTAAAAATCTTTCGAAGTAAACTTCTGATAGGACAATTATTCCACTGTGACGAACGCAAATGAAGGAAGCGCTCAACAGCCCAACTAGGTGATTCCGTTGTTGTTCGAATTCCTGCTGGTTATTCTGCTGGAACGTCTTGTTTGGCTGTGATGATGCTGCACGGTGTTCCCTTGGCGATGCGGCTGTAATAATGCTGGACATCACGTCCCCTCCCCCGTGTTTGTAATCTGTCTGAGGGAGGAGAGCAGAAGAGGGGGCAGCATCAGGCGGAGAAAAACAGAGCTTGTCTTAAGATTAAAATTTTTAACAAAGTTTTTAAGAATGCAAAAATTGACTAATGGGTCTTCCCCAACGAACGACTTGTTACCGTAAAAAGCTTGTCCTAAGTTTATGGCGGCACCTTCCACTAGTCTTCTTGTTTGGACATTGTTATTTTTAAAAATTATGTTAGATCCATCCCAATTCGGTCTATGGTTGTTCCTTAAACGCATGGGAGACTATTGCATTGTTCTGTGCATGAAGTGCATATGCTCGTTTGTGTTCCCTTAATCGGGTCGGTAATCCTCTTGCCACTTTCCCCAAAATATTTTTTTTTTCCTTGCAGTCATGACAGGGGCGGGGATTTCGTTATACTCCCGGAATGATAGTATTCTTACGTTATTGTTGGTTTCTGATTAGTTTTATGGCTTAATGGTGTGTTTTGGGTATTTAAAAACTATTTTGGTATCTTTCTGGCTACTGTTAACGTAATTACATAATTACGTTTTAACAGTAGCCAGAAAGATACCAAAATAGTTTTTTAAATACCCAAACACCATTAGCCATAAACTAATCAGAAAACAACAATAACGATAAGAATACTATCATTCCGGGAGTATACGAAATCCCCTGTCATGACCGCAAGGAAAAATATTTTGGGGGTGGGGAAAGTGGAAGTAGGATTACCGAACCGATTAAGGGAACACAAACGAGCATATCACTTCATGCACAGATCAATGCAATAGTCTCCCATGCTTTTAAGAACAACCATAG
>NC_087207.1:3821427-3823927 GCF_015104395.2 Macrobrachium nipponense | reverse complement strand
AAATCAGATTCAATAATATTCCTACGAGTTATATTATTACAATATAAAACAACTTTTGCCACCTCCCAATGAATCATGTGATTAAAATTATTAATGTGTAAAAACAAAGAATTCGACATTTTGCACATTAATAATTTTAATCACATGATTCAATGGGAGGGGGCAAAAGTTGTTTTTATATTGCAATAATATAACTCGTAGGAATATTACTGAATCTGCTTTTATCAAAAATATCACAGTGACTTAATGAATGTAAGCCAGTGTATGTACAAACTGGACCCATTTGTTTGTTAACGAGATTTGTAGGGTTGTTTCTTTTTAATCACCTGTTGAACTGTTTTTTTCTGTATCTGCTGTACTAGTTTTAACCGACTTTGAATACTTGTTTTTCATTTTTTTTCAGTTTTTATGTTTACTTTGTTAGATGTTCTCTGTGTTTTTAGCATTTTACCTCGAAAATTTGTTGAAATAACACGAAAGTGCTCGGTACGCATTCATTTATTTTTCCTGTGGCCTTGGCTGAATATATTGTCACGAGCTATTTAGTGACTTATAAGCTATATATATAATATATATATATATATATATATATATATATATATATATATATATATATATATATATATATATATATGTATACATATATATAAATATCTATATATATATATATATATATATATATATATATATATGTATATATATATATATATATATATATATATATATGTATAGATATATATATATATATATATATATATAATATATATATATATATATATAGAGAGAGAGAGAGAGAGAGAGAGAGAGAGAGAGAGAGAGAGAGAGAGAGAGAGAGAGAGAATGGAATGGATTTAATTTGTAAGCATATACAGGTGCATTCCCCACTTTTGCTTATCTTATATCATGCTGTGTGAGAAGAATATATTCACCCATTGCACCAAAGAACATATCGTATGAAATAACTCCATAAGGCAGAGGAAAACTGCGATGTTTACGCAGCCAAAATCCGAGATACTTTCTAATATATTCCACTGATCTTCCGCCCTAATTTTCGTGCTATTTCCTCCGAGTTTCCTGCAGTCTTGGTCATTTTAAATTCGCCAGTTTTTCACAAAGAAAGATAAATGTTCATTCGGTTGTGTTGACAAGTGATAACATTATTTATCGTCGAAGCAACCAACGCCAATCTGGTCGACAAACACCCCGGAGTCCCATTATTTTTTATCAGCCACAAGTCGATATTCGCTTAAAGAAAACGACAGCATGAAGACACGGCTGACGATTTACCTCAGTTCTACGATTGCAAGAACAAAGACCCACCACTCAACGGGAAAAACGAACAAACTTTTAATGAATTCAGGTGAATTTTGAAGGTAAACTTATTACTTCATAATAAACATTGGTGATTCTCCAATATAAAGAACCACTTGAACGACGACGGGAAAGAATTATGGTCTTTCAGTGGTGAATTTTTGCATATTGTGAATGAGTTCGCGAAGGATATCGCCGGATATAGATGATCTCTTGAAATTGATAAGATGAGGGGAAGATTGAGATCGCGATTTGTTTTACATTTACTCGTTATACTACTAAGCTATGCATTTTATCGAGAACATTATTATATACGACATTAAAGTAGATAAAATTACAGTTCGAATGATATGTAATGGTGTATACTTTATGGTATTAGTATAACACCTAGGATTCGACAAAGGTTGATGTTAAAACCTTGAAAATGCTTTTTTCCGAATTCTGTCTTTTTACTTTTTCATAGGCATTTTCTAAAAAAAACTGCTTCGCTGTAGTAATATATAACACTGTCTGTATAAATTGTCTGTATAATGGTGCATAATAATGTATATTTTACTCAATTTGTGAAGGTTTGAAATGTTCCCATGAAGTTCCATAAGGGCGCTACTTTCCCGATTTCTAATCTAAGAATTCGCTTTGGTCAAAACGACTATCATCTAGATTTTATATAGATTGTTATTCAAGTGGGGAGAACTTCTTAATTTATCTCCTATATCCAACGTGAAATTTATTACGTGTATATTAAAACGATCTCTCTCTCTCTCTCTCTCTCTCTCTCTCTCTCTCTCTCTCTCTCTCTCTCTGTAAGATATGTCAGAATATTTTCCTTAAATCACACTCCAATGCATCGCATTCCTTCCCCACAGGAGCCTTTCATTTGCAGTGTGGGTCCACCGAACAGATGCAGTGAGATAGACGCAAGTGTCTCTCCAGAGGAAAGTTGGCCTTCCGTTCAGCATGCTTTCTGAGGTAAGGGGGACATGGCAGGCAATTGATTGATTTTGTATTTTTCGGAAACACGTAAGTGCAATGTTTCGTACAAAAAAAAAAAAAAAAAAAAAGACAAAAAAAAAAAAAAAAAAAAAAAAAAAAAAAAAAAAAAAAAAAAAAAAAAAAAAAGATAATTTTATGTGACAAAAAACATCAGTTGGGATTCCTACTTTTATCACGGGAAGGGAGGCTGTACTAC
>NC_087207.1:3818989-3820927 GCF_015104395.2 Macrobrachium nipponense | reverse complement strand
TGAGAATATAACTTTAAATCTAGGCCTTATGTTGCTTTGAAGTACCACCACATATCACAAAATTCGTTATCGAAAATAAGACTTAATATATTCTCTCTCTCTCTCTCATATGATCATAGGCCTATATGAGAGGAGCCTATGATGATCATAGGCCTATATGAACGGAGCCTATGAAAAAGGTCATAGGCCTATATGAAAGGAGCCTATGAAAAAGGTCATGGGCCCATAAAAATATTTTAAGTCTGTCATTTGATTTATTTGACTCCAATTGCCGTGATAAACTGTATGACGTTGTTATGCTAACCGGGTGCCATTGCAACAAACTATTTTGTCGACAACCTTGAAATTCAGTCTCCTTGCCTGCCTCTAGTACACTTTGCTAGTGTTCTCTACAAAAAGCAATTTATTTTACTTGAGCGAGGTGACTTGAAGAACGATGAAAATGATGCGCTTAGACGGCATCTCCATTTTTGGTAAGTGCGGAGAATTACGAGTCACGAACCTAATAGACTTGTCTACCACAGGCTCGACTAAAAAGAAGAAAAAAAAAGCGTTGAGGTGAGAGTGAGTTGAGGTGAGCTCAAATGGAGAATCGAGTTTCGCTTAGGAAGTTAAGCTTAACAAGTTAAACTTTTTTAAATTATCTGTAACTGCTCATTTACTTATGTACAGTCTTCTTTTTCAACGGACCAACAACCACGTTCGTGTTCATAAACTGTCCTGCGGTATTTTATTTACGCCTGAATATTCTTAAGCCACATTAGAAATCCGCTGGATTTATCAAGATTTTTTTTTCTTTTAACGTACTACAGCCTCCCTTGCCCGTGATAAACCTAGGAATCCCATATGATGTTTTGTCACATAAAATTGTTTTTTTTTTTCTTTTTTTTTTTTTTTTTGTACGAACATTGCACTTGTTAACGAAAATACGAAAGCAATCAATTGCCTGCTATGTCCCCTTACCTCAAAAAGCAGTGCTGAACGGGCTGGTTTTTGGCACCCCGCCCCCTTAAAAAACATTTTTTAAGTAAGTATTCTAGTTTTAAAATCTCTCTCTCTCTCTCTCTCTCTCTCTCTCTCTCTCTCTCTCTCTCAACCTTCCCCACCTTCCCCTCATCTTATCAATTCCAAGAGATAATCTATATCCGGCGATATCCTTAGCGAACTCATTCACAATATGCAAAAATTCACCACTGAAAGACCATAATTCTTTCCCGTCGTCGTTCAAGTGGTTCTTTATATTGGAGAATCACCAATGTTTATTATGAAATAATAAGTTTACCTTCAAATTCACCTGGATTCCATTAAAAGTTTGTTCGTTTTCCCGTTGAGTGATGCGTCTTTGTTCTTGCAATCGTAGAACTGAGGTACATCGTCAGCCGGTGTCTTCATGCTGTCGTTTTCTTTAAGCGAATATCGACTTCTGGCTGATAAACAAATAATTGACTCCGGGGTGTTTTGTCGACCAGATTGGTCGTTGGGTTGCTTCGACCGATAAATATTGTTATCAATTTTCAACACAACCGAATGAACATTTATCTCTGTGAAAAACTGGCGAATTTAAAATGACCAAGACTGCAGGAAACTCGGAGGAAATAACACGAAAATTAGGGCGGAAGATCAGTGGAATATATTAGAAAGTATCTCGGATTTTGGCTGCGTAAACATCGCAGTTTTCCTCTGCCTTATGGCGTTATTTCGTACGATATATTCTTTGGTGCAATGATTGATAATACTCTTCTCACACAGCATCATATAAGATAAGCAAAAGTGGGGAATGCACCAGTATATACTTACAAATTAGATCCATCTCTCTCTCTCTCTCTCTCTCTCTCTCTCTCTCTCTCTCTCTCTCTCTCTCTATATATATATATATATATATATATATATATATATATATATATATATATATATATATATATATATATATATATATAT
>NC_087207.1:3808989-3811489 GCF_015104395.2 Macrobrachium nipponense | reverse complement strand
GCTGCGTGTGCCTGCATTATGCGTTTTTGCAATATTCGCTCCACCTACGTCGCCTCCATATTCGATGTACATAAAAATGCATTTTACATCAGAAGTCTTTCATAAAGTCCCACTTCTGCTTTCGTCGAAACTGCAAGTATTTCCCTGTTGAAATTTAAGGGATTTTCTTCATTTAACTCCTCGTGCCCGAGATAGAAAAAAAAGAAGAATAAATAATAACTAGGTTTGTTCGATTTTCAATGCCGTGATAGGTTAAGCCAACTGCAATTTAGTAGCTGTTCCAGCTCCATTTTTCTCAAAAAAGAAAAAAAATAATTCCTGCCTTCATGCTTACGTGGTGCAATTTCAATTTTTTTCTTTGATGTCCTCAATATTGTAGCATTTCGTTGAGGGAAAATACAACAGTTAGGTTCAGCGAACATCGAAATTCATGATTCCAACATTTCAAGTGCGGCTTTTCATAAACTGATTGATTTCTAACGCGCAGTTTTGGATGGCCTTCAAGTAACACAACTATATGAGAGGTTTGTTTGTTTGTATGGTGTTTTTACGTTGCATGGAACCAGTGGTTATTCAGCACGGGACCAACGGCTCTACGTGACTTCCGAACCACGTCGAGAGTGAACTTCTGTCACCATACACATCTCTCACACCTCAATGGAATGCCCGAGGTGGTACGTCAACACCATACCGACCACGCCATTGAGGGGCTAACTATCTGACAAGGAAATACACGTACATAGACATTTTCTGTTCTCATGGCGAGACTCGAACCAGGCTAAGACGTTTATGTGTTTGGGTATTGACTGCGAAAATATTAAGAATTTCACACTTCATTTTTATAATTTTTTTTTTTATTTCGTTGCATATTCAGAGTCATTTCGCCGATTTCTTACAATGAAATAGTGTTCCCACGAGACGCAGGGTGATGAATGCACGAACTCAGGGTCAGCCAGGTTTAGTAGATTCACATCAACCGTGCATTTGATGTATAGGCCAGTCCCTCACGACGCTCCTGATTGGCTGTTGATAAGCCAATCACAGGGCTGGAAACTCTCAGTCTCTCTCGAGAGTTCACATGGGTAGAATCTATGTTCCACCTCTCCTGAAGGATACATCTGTTAAAAGTATCCCTTAAGAGAGGTAGAACATACATCTTGCCTATGTGAACTCTCGAGAGAGGCTGGGAGTTTCCAGCCCTGTGATTGGCTTTATCAACAGCCAATCAGGTGCGTCGTAAGGGACTGGCCTAGAGATCGAATGCACGGTTGATGTGAATCTACTGTAGTTCTGTTAATTCACATTACTTTCTTCAACATTGCGGACTTCCTTACCTGTGTAAGTCCTGAAACCCTTTATCCTGCTCCTTCGTCAAGTGTGAAGTTTGTCACATACGAAAAGAGGAGTCACCCAAGGAAACAATAAAGAAAACGCCAGACAAGAAACGACTTCTCGTCCCGTCATTTCAGGCCTTTGTTTCAAGCTTGTTCTAGCTCTCTCTCCGTCTTTCTCCCCATCGTGTTGCTTCTACAAAAAAACAAAAAAAAACTCTTCTTCTTCTAGGATATTTTCACCAAGTGCTGGAAACATGATTTAACACCCCTCCCCCTCCCCCCTCCCCCACAACCCCAAACATATCTTTACTATTACTTATCCCCCCTAACGGATTCCTCCTTAATAACGCAGCTCCCTTTGTGATTTTAAGAATCACTGAACAGCAGAGAGGCATCTCCTGTGATTTTAGGAATCACTGCATAACAGAATGGAAAGAGGGGTTATTTATTGGGTAAAAATATAGTTAAATTGCGATAACAGAGAGAAGACCGGGAGAGAGAAATATGGGGATGGTATCAGCAAAGAGGAAAGGAATTATATAGGCTATGTCACGAGAGAGAGAGAGAGAGAGAGAGAGAGAGAGAGAGAGAGAGAGAGAGAGAGAGAGAACCTTAGGAACACAAGGAAGCGAAAGAAGTTTGTTTAGCCATCTTGCTTAATATCAGTCTCCCTGGTAACTGAAGGAAAGGCAATTTGTTCCGGTGTTCACAAAACCAAGTTAAATAAACCAGTGTAAATTAGAATCTTGGTCAGATCGACGTGACTCCCCTGAATAGGCGCTGAGGCAGAAAGGAAGGAACCCGGATGTCAGCATCTGACGTCGTTGTGACTCTTGAGAGGGAGAAATGAACAGCTCTACGTTGCAGTGTTACGTAAGACTGGGTTTCTTGATAAGTGTTACATAAAACGTGAAACGTTGTAACATTTGTAATATAAAAAATTAGGCGTTGTAATATTTGTAATATCAAAAAGTGAAATTGGCTACATGATGACCACATTATTATTATTAATGGAATATAACCATAGTTGAATACATGAAGTGTTGCAATAATTGTAATATTAAAAAAATTAAATTGGCTATATGATGCCCAATTTATTATGACTGAAATAAGACCGTATTTAAATAGACTGAGCCTAAAAAAGCAAGATTCTCTTTAATTGTAAC
>NC_087207.1:3778989-3806489 GCF_015104395.2 Macrobrachium nipponense | reverse complement strand
GAGTTAGATTAAGTCTTCCGCTACGCTGTCATGGTCTGTGGATCCTAGAGCAGTCTGTAGGTGTGTGGAGTGTCCTAATTCATCGGTGTTTTTCGAAGTTTCTGTTCATCTTTTCGTGTTGTACTTCAAGCATTATTCTGATATTTTATATCATTCGCGTGTCGATTTTATGAACTCACAAGGTTAACGCTTCCTAAATTTCATATACGTACTTTCCTACTCAGTATTTCAAATGGCCTTACCATTATGGTGAGTCGGATTTTGTGTTTTCATTATGCAGGCATTTTGAGTATAAGTTGTTTAGTAAGATGTAAAATTTTAAGTAAATCATTGATGGCTATTGAAACTCTTGAAGTAGCTTTTAGTTTGTTGCAAATGGAATGATGTGAATTTCACCATACTAATTATATTTGCCCTAATGAAGATGAGAATAATGTTATTCTCATCTTCATGTTATATAATGGTTAAAAGGTCATTATTATTAAGAGTACTTTAGATCCGTTGAACACTTTCTGTTAAATTACAAGTTGTGAAACTGGAGAAACTGCTATTTCCTGAAACCAGATCCCCAAGAGACCCGTACACGTCCTTCATAAGCATAGCTAAATGTTATTTTAAAAAAATACACTTAATACTGGAAGGCATAATTGGGAAAAAAAGTAGACATCAAGAGAAAAGTGTAACAAAATCACTCGTGTAGGGATAATAGAAGATCAAATAAACAGCAATAAAAGTAGGACATTAAGCTTACTTAAAAAAAAATAAAGGTCCACTCAATTAAATGGCTAAAGGGATACTTGTGGAGGAGGATGTTGGGGGCGGGGGGGGGGGGGGGGGGGACGGACGGGGCTAACAAGATCACAAGAATAAATATAGCTGATAAACATGCCAGAGTTATTTGATTAAGTAGCATGGTGATGCATAACAGCATTACAGCCTTTCTAAACTCCAGGCTATCAAATTCACATCGGACGAGAAAAAACAAAACTTAAGAAACGTTCAGTCAAACATGTCTATATAAACAAACACCATAGGACGGTAGTGCCGTCAGCGCACCTCATGCGGTGCACTGTAGGCATCACTTAAGGTTCTTTGCAGTGTGCCTTCGGTCCCTAAATGCAACCCTTTCATTCCCTTTACCTTAACGCCGTTTATATTCTCTTTCTTCTTACTTTCTACCCTCACTTAACACTTGATTCATAGTGCAACTGCTTTGAGGATTTCCTCCTGTTACACCTTTCAAACTTATTACTATCACTCTCCGTTCCGACGTCGAATGACCTCATAGGTCCGCCCAATTCTTGGCCTTTGGCCTAACTTCCACATTCAATAATCTATATAGACAATGTTTAGGGTATTAATAAAAAAACTATTAAGCATAAGGCTGTTAATTATAAAGCTTTTCTCTAAAACTTGGGACTGTTTCCATCCATGATGATGAGATGATGATGATGAGATTATTATTATTATTATTATTAATATTACTATTATATTCAGAAGATGAATCCTATTCATATGGACAAGCCCAACAAAGAGGCCACTGACTTGAAATTAAAACTTTCAAAGAATATTAAGGCAAAGGGAAGTAAAGAAAGAAGAAACCCCACTTATTAAAAGAGAAAAATAAGTTAAATGAATAAATCAACACGTTGATAAATAGATAATGCTTCTGGGAGGAAGACAGTCCTACAATCGTGGGGTAAATGGAAGGAGATAACGCTCCCGCCCTCTGGTACCCAGGATTCCGGTGCATTCATTAATCATTGAGCTGGATTTAATTAGTCCTGAATCCCTGATGCTCTGCAGATGAAAGGGAGATCCCTCAGCACTTTTTAAGGTTTTAGGGCAGTTTGGTAGTACCTAGCTATGGTTCTTTCCCCTGGGAGGGGAATCTGGTCTGTCTTTCTTCTCACAATAGAGGTCATTCTAATGACACGCCTCATCGTTTTTTTCTCTATGCCTAAACACCACTGTTGTCTGAATTATTGCACGTTTATAGTTATCACGGGATTATTAGGGCATAATCGCAGCTGAAATAGAACAGCTAATAGGTGTAAGTAACAGAAGGGTTCTCTCTCTCTCGGCTACCAATCCGGTGGTCCGAAGTTCGATTCTCGGCTCGTCCAACGAGGAATCAGAGGAATTCCTTTTTGGTGATAGAAATTCTTTTCTCGATACAATGCGATGCGGATACCACAATAAGCTGTAGGTCCCGTTCCTAGGTAGACCACTGGTTCCTAGCCACGTAAAAAATATCTAATCCTTCGGGCCAGCTGCCCTAGGAGAGCTGTTAATCAGCTCAGTGGTCTGGTAAAACTAAGATATACTTAACTTCTCTATTCAAGGAAAGTAAAGTGATGATGCAGTGAAGACCTTAACAGCTACACAAAAACTACGAGTAGCATTTTCCTTTGATTTGCTTTCATTACTCAGTTCATCTGGAAATATTAATTGGGCTTTCTATTTCCACTCTTTCATGATCAGGTACAATGTAAGTGCTATATCACAAATACTGTTTGCGATTATCTTTCTAAAGAAATCGTAATATACCCATTGATTAAAAAGCGTGCACGCAAATATTTATGTGGTATTATGTATATATATATATATATATATATATATATATATATATATATATATATATATATATATATATATATATATATATATATATATATTCAGAATATCCTTCTATTCACGGTAGAAAATTAAATGAAACAGGACTTGGAACAAGTACTTTCGTAGTAGACGTTACTACATTTTCTACACACACACACACAAACACACACACACACACACACACACACATATATATATATATATATATATATATATATATATATATATATATGTGTGTGTGTGTGTGTGTGTGTGTGTGTGTATGCATGTGTGTATATATAACATATTTCTACAAAATCATTGCTATCTAATATAATCATAAATTGAATTTTCATTAATCTCGTTATTACAATGCTTAGAATTTCGTGTTGATATTTCAGGTTCTGCTCATCCCGACATCGAACTCCATTGATGAAAAACCACGACGTAATATTCCACGTCATTTGGAAGCCGGAATTCATCAAAGGTTTTTCTTCCAAGCCAGAAATTGACTGACGAGCTATAATACCACACGACGACCACTGCCCTGAAGGCTTCGACCTCCCAATCTACAAGAAGGTCAGATATTAAGTATCAGAGACGGACTACCGTTTCTTGTTGAACATTACGGGCTGCTCTATGAGCAAGAGCCCGTGCTGGCATGAGGTCAGCTTAATCTAAAGCAATATTGTTGAGCAGCTTCAGTGAACTTACTGGAGATTGGATATGCGTTCAGGGCTGTTTCTGAATTGATATCATTATGCGTGGAAGCTTGACCGTCACATTTTCAACAAAAAAGCTGGAATCACGTAACAGTCGTAATAGTAAATTAGTAACAAACACTTTTATCATATTCTCTAGTTATTTTTTCTGCTTCAAGTCTATGATGAAAAGACAACCGCTTCGTCGTTGTTAAGCAAGATCAGTATTTACTTCAAAATTGTCCAGCTATATTTTCTAAAACATTTTCCTACTTTGTGATTAAAAAAAAAAAATTACACATCGAAACGGTTATAGTCATTGATTGATAATGGCGATTACGTAACATAGGTCTGATGTCTTATGTTCGCGCTCATAATGTTTCAGAAGACTTTTGGCTTCTCAGTTATCAAAAGAGACTTTTTCATTCGCGGTTGACCTAAAAAGTAATCAACTTCGGAATTTTCAATAAACGAGTCTTCACTTAAAACTAGCATAATTGTTGCATCCTCATATACAGCTTACGGATTATTACTTTTATAAAGATGATTTTTTCATCAGATAATATTGAAAAAATATTCGCTATATGGTGTTTAATCGTATGTATAAAGCCACGGACTCAATTAGAAACTAAGGAACAACGATTAATTACACGGAATACTCGTCTTGAGAGAGAGAGAGAGAGAGAGAGAACCAGATCATAATGAAAGTATGTCACGTGACATCTAAAATTTAAGGATCTCTCTCAGATGTCAGCCTCAGCCATGGCATTACAGACTACGTGATGTGCAGCACAAAAGTATAATTATTCACTCCACTCCTGAGGGATCACTTCTATGGTTCCAAGGTACGTAGGTATTCCCACACGGATTTTAGACTTCAGTAACAGAAAACTATTGAGGTGGCTTTGTCTGTCCGTCCGCCCTCAGATCTTAAAAACTACTGAACCGAGAGGGCTGCAAATTGGTACGTTCATCATCCACCCTCCAATCATCAAGCATACCAAATTGTAGCCCCCTAAACTCTTGTTTCTTTGTTTGTTTTAACGTTGCATGGAACCAGTGTGGTATTCAGCAACGGCTTTACGTGACTTCTAACCACGCCGAGAGTGAACTTCTACCACTAGAAATACACATCTCTAACCACTCAATGGCATGCCCGAGAATCGAACTCGCGGCCACCGAGTTGGCAAGCCAAGACCATACCGACCAAGCCACTGAGGCGCTTCTCTAGCCTCTGTAGTTTTCATTTTATTTAATTAAGGTTAAAGTTAACCATAATCATGAGTCTGGCAGCGACATCATAGGGCGGCCATCCCCAGGCCCTGGGTATAATTTCATGGGCTCGTACAGTATTATACCGAGACCATCGAAAGATAGATCTATTTTCGGTGGCCGTGATTATATGCTGTACAGAAAACTCGATTGCGCCGAGTCACTCAAGAACTCCCGTGATAAGAGAGCAGCATGTCGCTGGGGAGTTGAAAACGAAGGGGGAAGGAAGCAACGATATTATTACCAAAAAATATCCTAAGTAGATTCGCATAAAAAAATGCAATTGATGTCTAGGTCAGTCCCTTACGACAGTCCTGATTGGCTGTTGATAAACCAACCCCTGGGATGGAAACTCTCCTCCTCTCGAGAGAGTTCACATGGGTAGGATCTATGCTCCACCTCTCCGAGGGATACGTCTTTCAAAGGTATGCTTCAAGAGAGGTGAAACATACATTCTGCCTATGTAAACTCTCTCGAGAGACTGGGAGTTTCCAGCCCTGTGATTGGCCTATCAGCAGCCAATCAGGAGCGTCGTAAGGGACTGGCCTAGACATCAAATGCACGGTTGATGTGAAATTACTATAGTACCGTGAACAACTGTAACCGTATTGCCTCACTTATATATCTATCCCGGCACCGTTATACGTTTTTAAACTGTTATTATTCCGTTTCTTCGCAGGATTTAAAGGAACACTTAGACGTAAATCCTTTAAGAGAAGTAGCAACGTAGCTAAAAATCTGTGCCACGTTTAAGAACAAATGCAATGTTGACGTCGTTCCCCAGTGTAAAATGTTACGAAATGTTTTCATATGAAAACAAAAATCTGGCAATGGTTATTTTAGCATCGTTTAGGTCTGTGGTGCTCTCAGATACTAAGTAAATGACTGAGAAAGTTTGATTGGCAGGGCCACTTCCCACCCTTTCCCTGCACCAAAACGATAAGATGGTTTGGAAATACTACTCTCTATAGTTTTGACTTATTATTCTAATCTCCCATCGTTAATTTCAGTGGAATTTCGTGCTGTTTCAGTTGGTGAACGAACGACGCATACAGACCTGTAAACTTTAGTCTTACGTGATTAGTTAACTTTCTGGCTTTCTGGTAAGCGGATTAAACTAGAAGTTTGTAAATAATTATGATTCTCCGAGAAAAAAGGGTTCCTAGAATTTGCGTTCTAATGCTGCATGATCTGAACAAGAAAAGAATTTTTATTGAAGAAGTTTTTGAAGTATGAGTAGAAAAGCTAAAAATCTTTTTAAAAGAGAGAGAGAGAAAGAGAGAGAGAGAGAGAGAGAGTTTACAGTTTGAAAGTATGAGTAGAAAAGCTAAAAATCTTGTGTGTGTGAGAGAGAGAGAGAGAGAGAGAGAGAGAGAGAGGGAAAATATTACGGCGTTGAAAGTGGTACAGGGGACAAAGAAACCAAATTTACCGCATCGAGGAGTAAAGACAATGAACAGACGAAAAGGGGAAAAGGAAAACAAAATAAAGGTATAAATGAGAAGGGGAGAATCCAAGAAGAGCGGGACAAATTTCAAAAAGAAAGAAAAGAAAAAACTTTAAGAATTCTCCTCAGGATAAACGATTCGACAGGGGCAGACAACGATTGAGAGAAAAACTTGCGAATGTCAGTTTTTTACGTATATATGCTTGTTAAGTCCCAAATACAAATTTAAGATAGCTTTTGAATTGTTATGAGGTGAAACCATTGACGGCCTTCGGAATGTATATTAAATATCTTCGGTTTTTTTCTTAATTTCATATAATATTTGAATAGAAATCTGTAAGAAAAAGGTGATGGGAGAGGTTACTACTCTCTTTTACCTAGTTTTCAAGACTTTTAACGGTTTGGCCAACGGTTTTTTTTTTTTTAATTTTCCAGAGACAACCAGATAGATGGACACATATATATATATACCTCCAAGATATATACACGTACATATTGAGTATATTTTGATCACGGTCTGAATTCGATAACAGTAAGCTACAATCCTTCCGTAATGGAAGGTTTAATGGCCCGGAATCCCCATAGCTTATAAAAAAGCAATCAAAACAGGACACAAAAAATCTCTCCTCAAATCAATGAACCGGAAACATTAAAACTGAAATGCTATTAATCTGAGAATCTCCCGATTGGGAAGCGATGGCTGTCAATCAACGTCCATCATATCTTTACGTTAAAGTTCTCCATTCCGGTCCTTCTTTATTACGACAAACTTTATTTTAATCATACCTTTCATATGAATAAAAGCGGCTGTGCGAGTGAGCAAATGTTAAAAATAGAATTCATCGTACTTCCAGAGTTTTATATATAGCACTGGTTTCGTTTCGTTGCTTTTTCATGATTAGCTCGATCCAGAAATAGGACTGAATACTCTTTATGCTCTTCCTTTGTTCTTGTTTTGTTTGTATGTTTTTTTTTTATTTTTTTATTTTTTTTTTTAAACGTTGCACGGAACCAGTGGTTATTCAGCAACGGGACCAACGGCTTTACTTGGCTTCCGAACCACGTCGAGAGCGAACTTCTATCACCAGAAATACACATCTCTAACACCTCAATGGGATGCACGAGATTGGCGGGACAAGGCCACACCGATCACGCCACTGATGCGCTCCTTTGTGCTTGATCTCCATTACAGAATTTATCTTGTTACTCTTTGCCTATGTTTGTAGAGGAATTAATAACAATTTACAGTCTTATAATCCTGATAATATGCGAAAAAGCTCAGCATTTCAATACGACTGGCATTCTTTACCTTAAAATGTGCTTAGAGATAAAACTGTGCTTAGAGCTATGGACTAGCCTTCAATGATTCAAAGTCAGTTTTGAATATTAACAATTAACGACGCAAATAGCTCGTGATTTTTTGGCAAGAAATAACTTGTCGTCTAGTTCGAAACGTGACAGGACTGGCCGAAACATTCTGACAGATAGCTCACGCTTCATTAGACTGTTATGTGCTCAGTTATTCACCGATGCACTTTTGACATTTTAATATAAAAGAGTGTGTCTCATAAAGTGAAATCGTCGCGTGACCAATACATTCACGGCGGTCATCCATAAGAAAGGGGGCGAGGGTCGTTGTCTTTATTACGTGTTAAATGGATCAACACCCTCTAAATAATTAATTTATTATGCTCTAATTGGGGTGTGGTCTGCTTTTTTAAATGCTCTACTAAATGAGGGGATTAAATTGTTGAATCGCCACTAATCTTGGTCATAATTTGAGATGAAGTTACTTCCATCACGTTTCCTCTTACCTCCTTATGAAGAGATGGGAGTTTTAGTTGGTGAAATCAACTCTGATGTGAATATGTGAATTATCATAGCTGGTATTTTTATTTTAGATCTTCGTTCAGATTCTACTTTTAAAAGGGTCTATGAGTTAATCAGCGCATTGAATAAATTTCCCTGTTGCGTCTAATATCACAATATGACTAATTTATGTATACTAATTGACACCGGTAGTCAACTGAAAGACAAAACAATTAAATTAATTTACCGGGGACAGTAGCAGGAGGTGCAGTAAGATGCACCAAAAAGCTGAAAGTAAGCATAGACAAATTAGACAAAAGCATTAGGTCCTGTACATTAAAAAGAAATAGAATATGAATGTGTTTTAAAACAAGCAGCATGAACCTTTTTTCTTCTGTACGAAATAGTCCCGAATTTGTTCAAATGTGTTTTTGACATCCAGGGCTGCTTCCCCTCTATAGTTTGGTGTTTTAGTACTAGTTTCGGTCTATTAAGTAACTATAGTAGGATTCACATCAGCCGTGCACTTGATGTCTAGGCCAGTCCCTTACGACGCTCCTGATTGATGTTGATAAGCCAATCACAGAGCTGGAAACTCTCAGTCTCTCCACAGAGTTCACATAGGCAGGACGTATGTTCCACCTCTCCTGAGGGATACGTCTTTCAAAGGTATCCCTCAGGGGAGGTAGAACATACATCCTGACATGAGAATTCTCCATCGAGGTCAAAGCTAAGCAGCTCTCTCTCTCTCTCTTTCTTTTTATATATACATATTTTGTGTGAAGGGAGGGCGAGAGAGAGAGAGAGGTTAATGCCGCAGCTCACCTCATGCAGTGCACTGTAGGCATGACTTAAATTACATTGCAGCGTCCCTTGGGCCCCAAGCTGTAACCCCTCTTTTTTTTTACTGCACCGCTTCATATTCCTCTTTCTTGCATCTTACTTGACTTTCAAACCTTCTGCTGTCAGTTTCCGTTTTAGCGCTAATGGCCTCACAGGTCCCAGGGCTTGACCTAAATTCCATATTAAGTTCAGCTCTTACCTCTCGTTCATCTTTCTTCACCGATAATATGCGAAAAGGCTGGTCATATCAATTTTGAGCTGAAAAGGGAATGAAGTCCTGAGAGGGGGGGGGGGGGGGGGGGGGGGGGGGTCATGGGGGGGGGGGGGGGGGTTGGAGAGGTGGGTGGGGGGGGGGGGGAGGGGGGGGGGGGGGGGGGGGGGGGGGGGGGGGGGGGGGGGGGGGGGGGGGGGGGGGGGGGGGGGGGGGGGGGGGGGGGGGGGGGGGGGGGGGGGGGGGGGGGGGGGGGAGGGGGGTGCGGTGGGGAAGAGCAGGGCGTTCTCGTCTCTTTGTAATAATCGAGGTACTATGGTATTATTGAGTGTTTATAGTTCTGCTCCCGCTAAGCAATTGCATATATATATATATATATATATATATATATATATATATATATATATATATATATATATATATATATCAAGTATAAAAGGCCCATTAAAACACTCTTGTTTAAAGCTAAGGACTATATTTTGGTGGACTAATTTCCACCCTTATCAAGTAGTGGATGTTAGTCCACCGAAATATATAGTCCTTAGCTTTAAGCCAGAGTGCTTCAATGGGCCTTTAACTACTTGAGAAGTATCCTGTTTTAACAAAAGAATTTGTATATGTATATAAATATATATATATATATATATATATATAATATATATATATATATATATATATATATATACATACAAACATATATTTTACAGTTACAGTTTTGCGTGACTGCCAATACCTTTATTCCAGCCTTACTGAAATAATTAAAAATAAAACAAAAAGTATAACTTAGCAAGAAACCACCGTCCTCATGGCATAATTTGATTGCCCCAAACATCTCATCAATTTCAGCAGAGTTATTATGTGTTTGCCAGTCAGCCGATGCTGTGTCATCACTTTTCCCTCTCTGGAGAAAAACGAGGTTAGTCCGAGAGGTTGTTTGCATTCCACTCTGCCTCTCATTACCCATCGAACGAGGTAAGGTCTAGAAACAGGGTTGGCGTGTTTTTTTTTTTTTTTTTTTTTATAAAAAAATCGAAAACCTTATAAAAAAAAATCGAAAAAATACAAAAAATCAGTGATTTGATTTTTTTTATTTATTGATATTTTCATTTATTTTTTTATTTGTAGATGTTTTACCTTTTTTCTAAATAAAAATATGAAAAAAAATCAGTTATTTTTTTTTATTTGACTTTTTTATTTATTTGTGTTGTTAGAAGTGTTTTCAAATAAATAAATTAATTAATTAATAAAATACAAAAAATCAGTGACTTATTTGATTTTTTATTTATTTGATATTTCCATTTATTTTTTTTATTTGTTAGATGTTTTATCTTTTTTTAAATAAAAAATAAAAAAAATAAGTTATTTTATTCTTTTATTTATTTGATTTTTTTGAGTGATTGATTGATATATTTATTTTGTTAGGTTTTTTTTCAAATAAATAAATAAATAAATAAATAAATAAATAAATAAATAAATAAATAAATAAATAAATAAATAAATAAAATACAAAAAAATCTGTGATTTATTTGATTTTTTACTTGATATTTTCATTTTGTCTTTTTATTTGTTAGATGTTTGATCATTTTTTTAAATAAAAAAAAAAAAAAAATAAAAAATCAGTTATTTTATTTATTTATTTATTTGCTTTATTTATTTATTTTGTTAGGTGTTTTTTTTTTATTTTTTTTTTCTCAAATATTTTATGATAGAATAACTATTGATTTATCTTATAGGTTTCCAGTTCTGGCCTAAAGTAAGTACTTGCAATTTTTTTTATATCAAAATAAATAAATAGATGCAGCTCAGTTATGCTTGAGTTTTTTATTAACCTCCAAACCATATTTTTCCATTTGTTTGCTTTCATTTAAAAAATAAAAAAAGATAAAAAAAGAATAATGATTTTTGGATGAAAAAATCAATGATTTAACCACTTGATTAAATCAGTTTGATTTAATCATTGCCAAACCTGTCTACTGACGAGGATCTTCAGGGGGAGACTCGAGGACAGAGTTAGAACCAAGACCTTCGTTATGACGATGTTATCGAGATGGGAACGTCTTCCCAAAGGTCTATAGGAGAGATCCAAGGTCTATGCCGATGCTAGTTGATCTCGGGACGATAATGTCTCCTTATGTTTATTCGTTTGCGCATGGTGAAATTATCAGCAAATCGGCGCAATCGAGTTTTCTGTCCGGTGGTGGCCTTAGCCACGGCCCATGAAACTCAGCGAAGGTCCGGTGGTGACCTGTATTCTTGGTACCTATACAGCTGCCAGAAGTACGATTATGGCTAAATTATCCTTAAATAAAATGAAAACTACTGGTGCTAGAAGGCTGTAATTTGGTACGTTTGATGATTAGAGGGGTGGATGATCAACATTGCCAAATTTGGGGAAAAAAGACCCTACCTCAGCCTCAGTAAATTTTTTAAGTTGTATGGGTGGCAGACGGAACAGAAAAAGCCGGCACCAATCATTTTCTTTTACAGAAAACTAAAAACAAGGAATTCTAAGAGTTTTTTGGTTCATGTAAGGAAAAAAGAAGAAGAAGATAGAGAGGGAGAGTGGTATTTTATCTGCAGAGAAAACTGTGCCAATGCCCTCATAATAGATTTAACAGGTGGTATATAAATCTTTTTATCGTTCTAATTCCGTCTGAATTTGGCAAGTTTATTCACCTTTTTATCATGTTTGTATCTAGATTGTGTATGTTACTGTTTGTATTTTGTATATTCCATATGTATGGCCCTGAGCTGAAATAAAGGATATTATTATTACCATTATTATTATTACTACTACTACCCTGAGTAAGAAGAGAACCAAGTCCCTGAATCCCCTGCTTCGTCTGAACTCTGTACTCGACGGTTGACATTATTAAGTCAGTAAATTTAATCTTCAATAATAAATGAGTGTATTTCTCGTAAAAACAATTTTGATTTACGATTCAATAACGAATATACTTTAGAATGAACTTCTAGACGCTTGAACCCGTTATAAATGTAAAAAATGAGGTTACTTTAATATAATTTATTATTAATACCAACAGTTACTGAAAATAACATACATAGGATATTCAATGAATCATTATTCGTGCGTTTATAAATTGTAATTTTCCCTCTAAGGAAGTATCTTGACTTGCTTTCAAGAATATGTTTACATTGGCTTAATTGCTCTTCGTCGATGTGGATAATTGCAAATGCTGAAGGCAGTGGATGCTGGCAAGAGGATGTTGACGAAAAAGTGTTAATCACTCGTTGAATTTTGCAGTGCATTTCATTGCCATGTTCACTTTTCCGACAAAACAATTTCTGGCTGCAATACATTACTTTGAATAGATGGCTCTGGTTTCCTTCTTTGGGCCAGATCAGTGTAAAGACAGAAGAAGCAAGAGATTATGTAGATACACTTAGCAGTGGATGCTTGTTTGTATTTGTTTGTATGGTGTTTTTACGTAGCATGGAACCAGTGGTTATTCAGCAACGGGACCAACGACTTTACGTGACTTCCGAGCGATGTCGAGAGTGAACTTCTATCACCAGAAATACACATCTCTAACACCTCAGTGGAATGCCCGAGGATCGAATTCGCAGCAACCGAGGTGGTAGGCCAAGACCATACCGATCACGCCACTGAGGCGCTTTTAGCAGTGGTTGGGGCTTCAGATGCCATCAGACAAATTAACCTTAAAATCAAAGCAAAGAAAAAAGACCTAAAATAAAACGGAAACAAAAACAGATTGAATAAGGTAACTCGAGAGAAGCGATAATAAAATACAAGGAACACATAGCAATTAAGCATTCTGATCTTTGTCATCGACCTCTAGGCCTTCTCGGGCGAATTCTTATGAAAATCTGGAGAAATGACAACGGGAATATAGCAGCCACTTACAGTCCAGATCATCGCGCTGCAGAAAATTCTGTCTCCTTTCAATATTTCTCACCGAAAATGAGACCATTGAAAGAAAGGCATAAATGGCACTTTCTCAAAATTGAAGGAAGTCGTCTAAACTGTCCCTGTGTGCTTCTCGGAATCAATATTATTTCATATTTTTTTTTTAACGATCAGATTTAAAAATGGGTTATATTTCCAACTAAGGTTGAGGACTCATCATCGTTTTTGGTGACGATGATGGGATTTTAATGTCAGTGCTTTAGGAGGTTCGCCTCAATACACTTGGCTCCCGCTGTTGGTATTTAATCAAGATCTCTCCAAAGTTTTGTGTCTCTAATGGCGTTTCACATCTTGAGATCTCTGAATTTCTGTACAGTATATTCTTAGAGGCTGCAGTAATTAAGACAAATGGGGGAAATATTTTCCTAAAATTAGATCAAAATCAGGGAAAAGATAAGTATATTTACACATTTTTCAAAGTGCAAACACCATTTTCATGTTTATCTTATTGCTTCTATCACTATATATATTTTGTTTTGTCTTATGGCTTTCCTGAATATTTTGATTGAATATGTAACAAATAAGCAGCAATTATTTATATATAAATTTTGCATATCTCTCCTCTCTCTCTCTCTCCTAACAGAAACCTAATTCTCAGCTCAGATCATAGTAGCATAATGCCCAGATCATGTCTCACCACTCGGTAATCGAAACTTAATTAATTCTTTTTCTAGTAAGTCATTCACTGTCTTTATTTACCACAGGTTGAAAACAGAAAACAAGAGGGAATTAGAAAGAAGAGAGAGAGAGAGAGAGAGAGAGAGAGAGAAGAGAGAGAGAGAGAGAGAGAGAGAGAGAGAGATTCTGCAGAGACTGGATCTAATTAGCAAATGTTTGCCTGGGGGATTCCATTCCTCTGGAACTTAGCAGGCACATACGAATCGCTGGAAACTTTTGCTGCATTAGCTCCGACGAGAACCAGAGACAAATATTTAGATGTGTTTCTCGGGATCTGCGATTCATTAACTCTCCTGTGAGACTGAAAAGCGACGATGAATGGCTTCTTTTAACTTCTTTGCCCTATGATCTGTTGGATGGATTCCAGCCATTTGAAGGTTTACATAGGTTCAAAGGTAGCGCATGAGTGCTGGAAGCAAGGGAATCACTATTGCAGTTAGTACGCATTGTCCTAGAGATCGAATGTGAAGTGTATATATATATATATATATATATATATATATATATATATATATATATATATATATATATATATATATTGTGTGTGTGTGTGTGTGTAAATCTTTAATATATTATATATCATATATATCATATATATATATATATATATATATATATATATATATATATATATATATATATATATATATATGTGTGTGTGTGTGTGTGTAAATCTTTAAGGACAAGACAACACCATATCATCAGTTCGAAAAAGCAATACCCTTATTTATGATCGGTAACTTTGGACCTTATTCAGCAATGATTATTTTGCTGCACAGTCCATTGTCCTCTTGGGACGCTCATTTTTGCATTAAATGATTTATCTTAATTTTAAATCACATATTCTACACCTGCATCGTTACAAGTAATCTCAGTTTTTTTTAGCTAATATAAAAAATGGTAGTAAATGGACGATTTTATTTTTTCCGGTAAAATTGTTTTCCTATGGTTATAAAAACTTTAATAAAGCATGTTCTCTTTTTTTTAATTCACTGAGATCTTACTACAAATGTAAAAACAAAAAATGATAATTTCGATTCATTTTCTTACCGATTTCCTCTATAAAAAGCAAAAGACGTGAAATATTTAAAACCTGACGAAGCGAGAGTAGACATTTGCACTTCCAGAGGAATTAACGGTTCACATGCCATGTCTTCAGGATGAATCCTCTTTGTGGAGTCTTCCAGCATAAATCAGATCCAGACCTTTTCCCGGAATCATATTTTTCTTTTGTGTTAGCAAAATGGATGAGGGTCCTTCAAAGCATTTGGTGTCAAGAGTTTTTCACTGAAATATTTCTGTTGTGTATTCATACGACTTGCTAAGTGGATGTGCCTGAAGGCCTGGAGAGAGAGAGAGAGAGAGAGAGAGAGAGAGAGAGAGAGAGAGAGAGAGAGAGAGAGAGAGAGAGCGTAAGGAGTATGAGAAAGAAGAATGTGCGGGTCATAGAAAGCGTATATAGCAGATTCGAAGTGAGAGACGTAGGATCATGTTTCTGAAGTGGAAGATCCTACAACACTTAATAAACTCAAGTACCTCAGCAGATACAAACGTAAAAGTTGATTCGCTTCTTGTAAATAGTTTAACTTGCATTTAGATGAGTGTACGTCTATCGGTCTTTCTGACTGTCTCGTATTTATCTCTATTTCTGATGTTGTTGTTGTTTAAGCTAGCTCTCTCTCTCTCTCGCTCTCTTTCTCTCTCTCTCTTGTCTCTTGCGTAAGTATAATATCTCTAACACCGACCAGGATATGTTGTAACTTATATCCCAGTTCCTTCAAGATTTATTAAACAAAATCGCCCCTTCTATATTTCTCATCAGATATTCCATTACTTATAAGATCCAGGCAGGAAAACGTTGGCTAAGGACACACTACCGAAGAAGAGCAAATCGTCGAAAACAGATCTCGGGACAACACCACAACATCGGGGCCTCTACCGTGGCTCAATACGACCACCGAATTTCCCCCGTGGGCCTTCTAATTTGGACCTGGCCCGAAACGCGTGTCCTGGGCCAGCCTGGGGTGTCTTGTAATCTCATCTTTTGAAGACCTGGTTGATAGAATGTCGGGGTTATGGAAGAAGGAAGGCTATGCACAATGTTTCATTTACCAAGCTTTACTTTCCTTTCTCGTGTTCTTCGGTTTATTATGTTTCCTTTTTTGATGTGTTTATGTAAGTTTTTAATTTCAATCTACTTAAGTGTGAATATTTAAGTGGGATCACTGAGGTGTGAGTCTACTTCTTTTAAGGTGACCTTGTAACGCCGCCTAACCGGCTTTGCTATAGTAGAATCACATCAACCGTGCATCCGATGTCTAGGCCAGTCCCTTACGACGCTCCTGATTGGTTGTTGATAAGCCACTAGCCCTGTGATTAGCTTATCAACAGCCAATCAGGACCGTCATCAGAAACTGGCCTAGACGTCAAATGCACGGTTGATGTGAATCTACTATAACATGTACTAAAATTAAATCAATAGTCGTCTAATTGCGAGATTTGGCGTTTCTTGCCAGCTTTCGAATTCTCTTCCCTTTTATGTTTTCCCTTACGGTTTCGAAGGTTTTTTTTTTGTTTTGTTTTATTCTATGAGTCTTATATCTCACCTTGGGTATCCATAATGTCAAAAGCCACGGTAATAAAAGAGAGGGTCGAGGTACCTTCATTTTACAGAACGATAATGAGATTTTAGTTTTCTGCAAAAGAGAAAACTATCGAGATGGCTTAGTCTGTCGGTCCGCCTCTTGTCTGTCTGTCAGCTCTCAGGTCTTCAAAACTACTGAGGCTAGAGGGCTCCAAATCGGTATGTTGATCATCCACCCTCCAATCATCAACCCAAAATTGCAGCCCTCTAGCTTCAGTAATCTTTATTATTTAAGGTTAAAGTTAGTCACAATCGCACGTCTGGTGCGCTATACGTACCAACAACACAGGCCACCGCCGGCCGTGGCTGCATTATACGCTGCACAGAAAACTCGATTGTGCCGAAGGAAATTCGGCTCATTTTTTACTTGTTAAGAGTTTTGTTTGTATGGTGTTTTTACGTTGCATGGAACCAGTGGTTATTCAGCAACGGGACCAACGGCCTTACTTGGCTTCCGAACCACGTCGAGAATGAACTTCTGTCACCAGAAATACACATCTCTAACCCCTCAGTGGAATGCCGGAGAATCAAACTCGTGGCCACCGATGTGGAAGGGCAAGACCATACCGATCACGCCACTGAGGCGCTGATACTTGTTAAGAGTAGTATGTTGTTATTACGTTTGATAACAGTAATTAAACTGTTATGACGGGCTCCCAAAACAGTCTTGTCTTTATTCGCAGACGCTTTGTCGTGGAGAAGACTAACCACGAGCTTTATACCAAGGTCTAGAGACTACAGCTCTAGACCTTCCTTTATACGGTCTGAGTGACTCGAAGTGACAGAGACGCGCATCATCTGAAAGTAAGCAAAATCAGCATTAAAAAAAATGGACAACGACTATGGAATAAATATGTGATGCGAATTCTCAGCCAAAAATATTTCGTTCAACCTCTTCGCCACACGTAAGTTTCTTTTCCCAATTAAAAGTAGACGCTGACACGTCCAGTACCTTTGTCATTCTTGTATTTCGTCTCTTCTTCTTCCGGGATTTTATTATTATTTATTTTTTTTAGAGTTTATGAGAGAGGCTCTGCGTATGGAGTAACAAAGGGGGTGTTGCGTGAGGTTAGTTATTTTTTCATCATCAGTTTTTTTTAATTATTATTTTTCAAGTCTAGTAATAGAATATTTATATTTGGCGTTTATTTCACATATGTTTAACTTACGATTTCACAATTGAGTCACAGAGAACAGATTTAAACCAAATTTGCATCGATCTTTATATATATATAATATTTATATATATATATATATATATATTATATATTATATATATATATGTATATTATAATATATATATACACACACAGGAAGGTTGGGGCATCTGAAACGCCGTAGATTTAATATAAATAGGACGGGAGAAAAGCCCAGCGTAGCATCATACATTTATTTTCCAAATTTTCGAGACTTTGAGCCTCATCATCAGGGCTGTAAAATATACAAAATATATATATATATATATATATATATATATATACAAGGAAAGGTGGGGCATCTGCAACGCCGTAGATTATATAATTAGTGACGAAAGGCCAGGCGTAGGTAATACATTTATTTCCAAATTTCGAACTTTATGATGCTCATCATCAGGCGTAAGTATACAAGAATGATACAATTTAATTAAAAAAGACTCAATATTAATATCAATAAAATGGAACAACATAAAAGTTAAATATAATAATTCAAAAAATGAACTAAAAGAAAAAAAAATTAAAAAGTGAAGAATGCTTAAGTTAGTACCTATCTCTATAGAGTTAAAAAACTGAGTGACGTTCTCTGGTTTGGAAGGAGGACGTGAACTATGTATAATAGTTCTATTTATAACATTGTTGACGTCCTCCTTTCCAAACCAGAGAACGTCACTCAGTTTTTTCAACTCTATAGAGATAGGTACTAACTTGAGCATTTTTCACTTTTTAATTGTTTTAGTGTTTTTTTAGTTCATTTTTTAAATTATTATATTTAACTTTCATGTTGTTCCATTTTTATTGATATTATACTGATTCTTTTTTAATTTGTATATTTTGTATATTTTACAGCCCTGATGATGAGGCTCAAAGTCTCGAAAAATTTGGAAAATAAAAAAATGTATGATGCTACGCTGGCTTTTCTCCATCCTATTTATACTATAATATATATATTATATATATATATATATATATATATATATATGTATATATATATATATATATATATATATATATATATATATATATATATATATATATATATGCATCATAAAATGCACACATAATGTATGTGTCTGTCACTTTAAGCCTACTTACTGATTCCTGATTCTTGTAACAGGAAACAATATAAATTTAATTTCCTTTTTCTCTCAATTTCTTTTCTTTACGTAAACTGTTGCTTATGCTTCTTCCTCAGCCTTTGTAACGAAGTTTTAATGTTGTAATCTATGTAGAGAACGAACGAACGTCTAATTGCGTCAATTTGTGTCAACTCTCTCTCTCTCTCTCTCTCTCTCTCTCTCTCTCTCTCTCTCTCTCCAGTACAAAATTGTTCACCCTAAATTCAACAGACAGCAACACCAGTAAGAAAAACACTTTATTAAATAAGTAAAGCTATGGAAGATAAGCTCTTTTAGGTACAAATCATCAACATTGCAATGCTTTTTTTCATCATTCTCTATGAAGAGGCCAATTCTTTCTTTTGCTTAAAATAATACTTTCACAGTTGGGTTCTTAGAGAGAGAGAGAGAGAGAGAGAGAGAGAGAGAGAGAGAGAGAGAGAGAGAGAGAGAGAGAGAGAGAATCTGTCGAAAGAAGCAGCAGACCCGTTTCTGAAATGCAAGGATAATTGAAGCACTATATATCTTCAACTTCAAGTAGTCTTTTTGAATTAATTGATAATTCCAAAATAGAGATGATATAATAAAATCTCACATAAAAAACGGAAGAGCGATACTTTTCAAATCCCGCTCAAAATTCAGTTTCATAATCAAACGTTCTTTGCTGAAAAAATTAGCAGAAAGTTAAATAACTTATCGTCAAACGTTTCTCACGGATTATGATCAAACAAAACTCCCATAAGTTTGTTGTCCCTCATCCCACGTAACTAACGATGTCACTTTCGTTTTATTTTTGAAAATAAGGATCATATTAATCCTCTCGACTTGATTAATGAGTTGACAAGCCTGCTGATCGTTAAATCCTGTGCGTCTTTTCCCCGCCAGCTGATTAATTAAGTGTCCCGTAATTTTTCCTGGATCACGTAATAGTAGACGTGATGAATACCGACGTACTACGAAAAGTTACGGCATCGAAATAAGTTCTTCATAACAACTTGAAATATTCATTAAAAAAATTATAGATATCCTGAGGGTATTTATCTCTCTCTCTCTCTCTCTCTCTCTCTCTCTCTCTCTCTCTCTCTCTCTCTCTCTTCTCTCTCAGCCACGTAATATATTTTATAGCAATAATAGATGCAACAAGCTGCTTTCTAAAGTAAACAGTACCTATAGTTCGATACGTGTGGCAAACATCATAATCAGCTGTAAACTATGTACCATTTGAAGCAATCTGTTCTTGCTTAAATATAGACATCACCTTTTCATTTCCGTTTTCTACAGAAGTATAATTTAATTGATGAAATATGAACAAAAAACGGGCTGAAGTTGCCCTGACCTATAATAACTGTTTTCAGAACTGGTAATTTAATGGGTTAAGAACTGTGGTAATTTAATAGGAAGATATGAAAATAAGGGGAATGATCTGTTTCGCTGAGTTAAAATCATCATTCTCGTCGAATGTTCCATTTTCTACAAAAAGTATGATTTAATTGATGGAAATATTAAACGCATGACTTCAGATGAACAAAAAACGGGCTGAAGTTGCCTAGACTTATAACAGCAGTGGTAATTTAATAAGAAGATATGAAAATGAGGGGAGTTAACATTGCATTCTTTTTGGTTGAGTTAAAATCATCATTCTCGTCGACTGGACTGATTTGAAATACAGCAATAAAGTAGGTTTGTCTTTCATCGGAGCTGACATTTTTTTTGTTAGAGGCGACACAAAGAGAACGAGGCTTTTGTGTTTTTTCCAAAGGATGAGCGGGTTCTGTGTGTATATATAATCAGGTTACAAGAGTGTGTATATAGTAAACTGCCTCTGGATCTCCTCTCCTCTCGCATGAATGCATATCGACAGAGCCATTTGCAAACTGCCTACGAGAACAAAACACCGAATGCTACTGAGCGTTAGGAAAGGAAAATACCATTCATGTAGAAATTGATATTTTTCCATTTGACTCTGTTGTGGTTGTTTTTTTTTATCAGAAACAGTAGACATGTGTGCTTCGTATGAATCGCGTTTCACGGCTTGTTTGTTTGTTTACTTTTTTTCTTTTTACGATTTCTGTCGTAACATCATCGTAAAGTGATTGGATGAGCATCAATTAAGTGAATTGTTTTTCATATGCTTGAGTGTTTACCCATTTACGTACAAAACTTCAGTGCAAGTATAATATAATATACATATATATATATATATATATATATATATATATATATATATATATATCTATATATATACATATATTTATATATATATATAGATATATATCATATATATATATAAGATAAATATATAGATATATATATATTATGTATATACATAATATATATAGATATATTATGTATATATATATATATATATATACATATATTATATATACATATATATATATATATATATATTATATATATATCATATATATAATATATATATATATCTATATATACCCTATATATAGACATGATATATATATATATATTAGATATTATATATAATATATAATAAGTAATATGTATATTATATTATATTATTAATATATATATAATATATAATATATACATATATATATTATATTATCTATATATTATATATGTTATATATGATATATATATATATATATATATGTATAGCTATATATATATATATATATATGTATCCTACGGATATATATATATATATATATATATATATATATATATATATAATATATATATATATATGAGAAAAGAAGAAAGCAAATGGTAAAAGTAAAGTAGTCTCCAAGGCCACATGTCAAAATCACATCAAAACTTGTCAAAAAACGGTACTATTCACTTACAGTAGTGACTACGTAAAGAGACTGACCCCTTGGAACAATAAGTGCTCCATTAGTTAATGTTCTAAAAAATATAATTCCTGAAAGTAATATTTTTTTTTACTGAGAAATTGCTGGAATTAAAAACATTTGATTAAACCAAGGAAGGGAATTTTGGCAGACCAGAGTATGAGCACCAAAGTGGGAATCCGGTTGTGCGGAGTAAATCAGATTTTGCGGAGGATCCTCGATTTTCGACCAAAAATATATGTTGTGCCTTTTCAGGAGCTGAATTGTTCTTCTCTCTGGGCGAACGAAAGGCAAAGGGAACTGAACACTCGTATCCGAAAAGGCTCCTGCGCCGACGTTCGTGTTTGGTGTCCTTCGAACAACATTTAATCCTTTTCCCTCATTGCTGAATCTCTTTCGCACAATGTTTATACTGTGAACTTCCCCCAAATATACGAGAATGTTTCTGTTTGACAGGACTCGCAGGGCAATTTGCAGGCTGCAGGAAAGAACAATATGGCCTTTTAGGTGGGACATTGTTTAAAATAAAGATGATTTTTTCCCCCCCATTTCCCTCCACTGTTTGTTGTAGTTCACTGAAAAAAAAATGGATTGAGCATCTTTTCGTTGTTTCTGTTTCAGCCCTAGTAATGTATAACGCTGTATAGAACGATGTACAAAAATCATATCTCCCTTTAACATTTCCAATTTGTAGTCCGTAGAGAAAAAGTAGATTCAATTCCATTTTACTCGTTTTGATATAGTTCTGGTGACATCTTTTGCTACAAAAACTAAATACAGAAAAAAAACATCTCTATTTCACCCCACAGTTTGTTTGTAGCTTCCAGAGAAAACTGGATGAAATTCAGTGTTATTCTTTTTAAGCACAACTTTTCCTTTCATAGCTGGAATTCATTTCCACTTCACGTTGAAGACATTGAGTTATTCCTGTGGTTAAACAACGTGCGGGAAATTACTGCAAATTTTGTTGACTCACTTTACTATGATAACGCCAAAATAATCTTGAAAATCTTTGAAAAGAAAATCTAATCGGTTGTTTTAAAAGAGATGTAATAGCAGAAGAGAATGTCCTGACAGATGTGCAAATGATACATCTATAAGGAATACTAGTTAAAAATAAAAGTTTCAGGTTTATGTTTGAAAATACAGCATTAAACAATTTATTGGCTACTTCAAAATGGACAATGTTAATGGAGCATTCAGCTTTCCGTATTGAATTCAAATTTTTCCATAATTCATCCCAGTACTATACATCGCTTTCTGAAATTCGGCGCTACAAACCCTTCAGTAGCTGGAGTAAAAGGAAAATTCGTCTGAATATATCAAAGAAGGAAAACTGATGAAAAATGGGGAGAACACGAAAGAAAAACTATCGTTGATAAATTAGGAAGACTAATTATAGAATAAATGAAAATTGGAAAGAATGAACAGAAAAAAAATTCTGTTCAGTTAATGGAACGTTTAAATGAAATCAACTTTTACAAAAAGTAACAGCAGGAGTTTTGGTATATGAGAGAGAGAGAGAGAGAGAGAGAGAGAGAGAGAGAGAGAGAGAGAGAGAGTTATTTCCTTTTCTTTTGATATGTAAATGAAATAAATAGAACGAAAAAAATTATAAATGTTTTTTTTAATGAAATCATAATTATATTTGTCCACGCGACTAAAATAAATATTTCACGCCATTCAGACATTCAAAATGAATTTAACTTGTTATTGAAGATTCAAATGAACGCCAATGTAAGGCAAAATGATTTTTTTTTCAGAGCAAACTATGAAATAGGAGACAATTTGATTTCGTAAAGCCTTAAAAAAGCATGGAATGACGTCGTATCGCTTGCTAGCACAAACACACAACACACACACACACACGCACACACATGTGTGTGTTTGTGTGTGTGTCTGTGTTTGTATGCGTGTGTATGTGTGTATACATGTGAGCGATTGTCAGTATTATTCATTCACAACAGTATGATTCCAATTCTCATTATTCCTAATGATATGGCCAAGGAAATGTAATCCACCCTCAGTGGTAATAATTAAATTTTTTCCTTCAATATCTTGCCCTATGTAGATCTGGAGCCTAAATTCATCTGTAAGGTTACGAAAAAAAAAAAAAACAGTACCTTCCTGAAAAATTCTAAGCGTCTTTAAAACGAACATTTTCAAATCTACCTTGATAGGGATTAGTAAAGTTTCCTACAGAGGAATAATTTAATTCTCCCGCGAACAAGAATGCCGTGTCCATTGCTAGGTTATTGGTCATTATCTTATGGAATAATTTATGTTCCTGAATTTCCTCAAAGAAAACTCGAGTTTCAGAAATGATCAATACCATATTCATATTACTGTCCTTTTTACATGGTTCAGTTCTTCATTCGCTTGACAAAGTTGTAAATTTCGTTTTTGAATTACTGACTCTTGAAGAAATGACATATTAAAGTTTCACTGAGAATGCATCGCTGTTTTTTATTTCATATTCCTCTTTATTGTTACTCATTTTTAATTTTCTCCTCCCCATTTTCTTTGCAAGATAATAATTATAATAATGATAATAAAAATAATAATAAGTTTTGTTAAAAATGGTTGCTGCTTCAGCACTGTTAATTTTGTAGAGTCTTCTCTATTTTTCTGATGACGGGTTTCTCGGTGTTGCTTAGACTGGCGAGCAACACACCAAAGTGCATGGTAAAATTCGGTTGAGTTATTTTGGTTTATTACTGCTTTTACAATTCTCTCTCTCTCTCTCTCTCTCCAACGCGACGTTTTATCCAGATCCACGGGGCATTATCCAGCGATAACTGCTGAGGGACTGAATTCCAGTGGCGAGTCCTTCTCCTTATATGATGATGGTGCGGGCTCTCGAGTACTCGAGAGCCCGCACCATCATCATAAAAGGAGAAGGACTCGCCACTGAAAAATACAGGCTGCTCTAGGCGCAAGAGCCTGTGCTGACACAAGGCTAGCTTAATCTCAAACAACCACTGGAATTCAGTCCTTCAGCATTCATCGCTGGATAATGTCCCGTGGATCTGGACGAAACGTCGCGTTGGAGAGAGAGAGAGAGAGAGAGAGAGAGAGAGAGAGAGAGAGAGAGAATTGTATAAGCAATAATAAACCAAAATGACTTAACCGAATTTTACCATGCCCTTTGGTGCGTTGCTCGCCAGTCTAAGCAACAACGAGAAAGCCGTCATCAGAATAACAGAGAAGACTTTACAAAATTAATAGTGCTGAAGCAGCAACCATTTTTAACAATAACAAAATTTTAATTCAACACGGAAAGCTGAATGCTCCATCACCATTGTCCATTTGGAAGTAGCCAATCTAATGCTGTATTTTTATACATTAACCTGAAACTTTTTTTTAGTTGTATTGCTTAATTTTTTTGTCACATGGTTGAATGTTGACATGAGATTTTTAATGCTTATGGATGTATCAGTTGCACATCTGTTAGGACACTCTCTTCTGCTGTTACCTCTCTTTTAAAACAACCGATTAGATTTTCTTTTCAAGGATTTTCAAGATTATATTGTCGTTATCATAGTTAAGTGAGTCAACAAAATTTGCAGTAATTTTCTGCATGTTGTTTAAACACAGGAATTACTCACTGTCTTCGACGTGAAGTGGAAATGAATTCCAGCTATGAAAGGAAAAGTTGTGCTTGAAAAGAATAACACTGAATTTCATCTAGTTTTCTCTGGAAGCTACAAACAAACTGTGGGGGTGAAAAAGAGTTATATTTTTGTGTATTTAGTTTTTGTAGCAAAAGATGTCACCAGAACTATATCAAAACGAGGAAAAGGGAATTGAATCTACTTTTTCTCTACGGACTACAAATTGGAAATGTTAAAGGGAAATATGATTTTCCTACATCGTTCTCTACAGCGTTATACATTACTAGGGCTGAAACAGAAACAGCGAAATGATGCTCAATCCATTTTGTTTTCAGTGAACTACAATATACAGTGGAGGGAAATGGGGAAAAAAAAATCATCTTTATTTTAAGCAATGTCCCACCTAAAAGGCCATATTGTTCTTTCCTGCAGCCTGCAAATTGCCCTGCGAGTCCTGTCAAACTGAAACATTCTCGTATATTTGGGGGAAGTTCACAGTATAAACATTGTGCGAAAGAGATTCAGCAATGAGGGAAAAGGATTAAATGTTGTTGGAAGGACACCAAACACGAACGTCGGCGCAGGAGCCTTTTCGGATACGAGTGTTCAGTTCCCTTTGCCTTTCGTTCGCCCAGAGAGAAGAACAATTCCGCTCCGGAAAAGGCAGCAACGCATATTTTTGGTCGGAAATCGACGATCCTCCGCAAAATCTGATTTACTCCTCGCAACCGGAATCCCACTTTGTTGGCCATACTCTGGTCTGCCAAAATTCCCTGCCTCGGTTTAATCAAATGTTTTTAATTCCAGTAATTTCTCAGCCAATAAAAAAATTACTTTCAGGAATTATATTTTTTAGAACATTAAATAAAGGAGCACTTATCGTTCTAAGTGAGCAGTCTCTTTACGTAGTCACTACTGGAAGTGGATTGAGACATGGAGGTGGATGGAACACGAAGGAGAGGAGAGAGGAGAGATAGCATTAGAGATATATGAGGGAGAAGGGGGTACGGGAGGAAATGACACAGGACAGAGGTAAATGGAAGAGACTCATTAAAAACGGCGACCCCGAATAGGGATCAACATTTTGAAATCATGAGTAGAACAACTATCCCAGGCATTCAGTTTGAATAAGACTTAATACAGTTCTTTTCAGGGTGATTTGTGTTTTTTTTAATGATTTTATTTCATTTCCACCTTTATCTGTGATTTTAACCGTAAACAAAAATAGCCTTTTTGATAATTCTATTGCTGTATGTTGTGTGTTTTGTTACCATCTTAGCGTGCCTTAATATTGACAAAATAATACAAGTATTAATAACAATAATTATAATAAAACAAGCAGACGAACATACGTTTTCAATTCAGCCATCTTGACGCATGAAAAATATCTTTTATTTTCTGCTACCCGATTCAGTAACCCTGAAGATATGGCTCTATTCCAATTGCGTCTTCTTCTTCTTTTTCTTCTTCTCTTTTCGGAGAAGGAATTTACAGCGACATCCATTCCAGTTTACGAGGAGCTGCAAATTCATACTGAATATTTTCCTCGCATTTTTACTTTCGGTCTGATGTGGTGATGAGTGCTTTATGCATTTGAACATCTGGTGAATGTCCTTCGATTCAAGTATTTCATTTATCATTTATTCTTCCTCCTACATATACAATACACACATGTAAACACACACACACACACAGCAAGGAAAATAGCATTATCTTTCGTTTCCTACGTATAAAAGAAGACCTTGCTTAAGAGGGCAGGGCATTATCCTGCTTTACCAGGGTAAAGGATGTGGCAAACAATCTTCCCCGGAGCGAAAGGACCCCCTTGAGTCACCTAGCATAAAAGCTGACGGGATTTTCCCTTTAAGGGTCTTCGGAGATTGCTATTGGATATTAGATTTTCTACTCAAGAGAGACGCACAGAACTTGCAGCTTGCTCCTCGACACAATTTAAGAAAATCCTGAATCATTTCGAGAAGTCTTTGGAGATTATAACTTGAATACTCCTTCCGCAAGTCTTTTCAAAAGGTCTCGAATAGATTCCGAGGTCTCGAATAGATTCCGAGGTCTCGGATAGACTCCGAGGTCTCGGATAGATTCCGAGGTCTCGAATAGATTCCGAGGTCTCGGATAGATTCCGAAGTCTCGATAGATTCCGAGGTCTCGGATAGACTCCGAGGTCTCGGATAGATTCCGAGGTCTCGGATAGATTCCGAGGTCTCGGATAGATTCCGAGGTCTCGGATAGATTCCGAGGTCTCGGATAGATTCCGAGGTCTCGGATAGATTCCGAGGGCTAAGATAGATTCCGAGGGCTCAGATTCTGAAGTCTCGAATAGATTCGTGGAGTCATCCTAGTTTTTCTGCTTTTGTAAATCCGGGGAGAGACGATCTGCACCTCAGAAATGGGATAAGGTATCTTCATTTTACATTTTTGTACATCGAGGTACAGAGATACTCTCCGACTTTTTTAGAAATGTGTAAGGGATTTGACCAGCTTTTTGCGGCAAATACAACTGGACACCACACAACTTATATGGAACATTTCCTTGCCATGATCAAGTTACCTTGACTGATAATATGAATTATTTGT
>NC_087207.1:3775200-3778489 GCF_015104395.2 Macrobrachium nipponense | reverse complement strand
CAACACCGATAGTATAAAGAAGATAATAACAGCAAAAATGACCCTAATACAACTCCCCACCCCACCCACCCACTCCCTCCCTCCCCAACGAACTAACTCCAATCGGCGTCCTTCAATAGCTCCATTATCGAGGCCTCGTTTCTCCCTAACGGGTCATTCTCGTGGATAGGGAGCAAAGGATACTCAGATGGATCCTATGAAGATCCTTCCACAGCAGGTGCTCTGAGTTCTATGTGGGATTTGATTCCATTCCAGAGAAAAACGGATGCGTTGTTATTAATAGATAACAATTGAATATACCAATAATCATCGAATGAATATTGATAGTGGGAAAAGAGATAGAGATAAAACAGCATTAAGTGACGAACGAAGTCCGCAAACTAAACAAGCAAATATATCAATGTAGTATCACATAAGGTTTGTCTGTAATAATATTAATAATAATAATAATGATAGTAGGTCCACAATAATATAGCATGTGAGCATATGGTCTTTAATGGATATTAAAAGTTTTCAAACCATATTATTGTGACCTGCAACCATTGTCATCATTTTCGACACGAAAATGTGCCCAATATTAATAATAACAACAACAATAATAATAATAAATAATAATAATGATAATAATAATAATAATAATAATAATAATAATAATAATAATAATAATAATAATAATAATAATAAGAACTTTAGTACTATCAGTAATAGTTAGTAGTAGTAACAAGTTGTGTATTATCAGAGAGAGAGAGAGAGAAGGAGAGAGAGAGAGAGAGAGAGAGAGAGAGAGAGAGAGAGTTTTTGAATCTCCCTCGTTTATCCGTATGTCATATCTTGGGGATTTTTTGAAGCCAAAAAATAAGCGGTATTTTTTATTTTATCTTTAAAAAAAGATTTCCAAGAAATGGTCTCTGAAATGTGTGAGGAGTTAACACGCCTTCTCGTTAGTTGTGGACTGTCTTCCATAATGACTCTCTTTCCAGCCCCGAGGGACATTAGTACGGTAATGATATGCCTTGGCCTTTACCCTTCCCTGGAAGTCCAACTCAGTTTTAGTATCCCTGTTTTTTCAAAGGGATTGTGGTATTCTTTCCGATATACTGCGTGCTTCATACTAATTACTACATAAATAACATACATTACTTAATAATAATAATAATAATAATATAATAATAATAATAATAATAATAATAATAATAATAATAACTAATAATAATAAAAATAATCATATGATTCTAGGATGTACCCAAATCTAGGAAACACCCCTAGGAACGATCCCAAGATCCCTGAAAGGATCTAGAAAAACTAGAGGCTGAAGTAGCTCCAGGACTCATGCAGAAGAGTGTGATCCTAGAAACGGCGCACATAGTAAGAAAATTGAAGGATTCATAATGAGCAGGATGCAACCCGGAACCCCACACTATAAATACCACCAGTCGAATTGGAGGACTGATGGACCAAAAAAAAAAAAAAAAAAATAAATAAATAAATAAATAAGTAAATAACGAAATAAATAAATAAAAAAATAAAAATAAAAAAAAAATAATAATATAATAATAATAATAATAATAATAATAATAATAAAATAATAATAATAATAATAAAATAATAATAATAATATTCCCCTTGAGGAGGCAGGATGCAACCGGATCCCCACACTATAAATACCACCCCAGTCGAATTGGAGGACCTGATGGACCAAAAAAAAAAAGAAGAAAATAATAATAATAATAATAATAATAATAAAAATAATAATAATAATAATTAATAATAATAATAATAATAATAACAAAAAATAATCCTATGGTTCCTAGGATTTACCCATAAATAATAGGAACAATAGGAACGATCCCAAGATCCCTGAAAAGGAAGTCTAGAAAAACTAGAGAGCTGAAGTAGCTCCCGGACTATGCAGCAAGAGTGTGATCCTAGAAACAGCGCACATAGTAAGAAAATTGAAGGGACTCCTAATGAGGCAGGGATGCAACCGGAACCCCACACATAAATACCACCCAGTCGATTGGAGGAACTTGATGGACCAAAAAAAAAAGAAAGAAAATAAATAAATAAATAAATAAAAAAATTAAATAAAAAAAATAAAAAAATAAAAAATAAAAATACAAATAATAATAATAATAATAATAATAATAATAATAATAATAATAATAATAATAATAATAATAATAATAATAATAATAATAATAATAATATTCGCCTGAGGAGGCAGGATGCAACCCGGGAACCGTGCACAATAAATACCACCCAGTCGAATTGAGGCCTGTGATAGACAAAAAAAAATTATAATAACTAATTTTATTCAGCTCAAGGTCATACACATGGAAAATACGCCTGCTTATATAGTCTGGCGAATATAACAAAGCGTACATACTTTTTAATAACTAATTGGGCAACGAGGCCCATCACCCCGTTGGCTGTTACATAAGATTTACGACAGCCTTGTGCTGGAGTCGAGTGGAATCTCACGAAAGGGAAATGAAATCTCGCTAAGTACCCGATGGGGGCAATCACCATAGTTTGACGACACTGTAAAACCTCTGGAACGACGATCATCTAGTCCCTTGGAGGTCCATTTCGCTGATAATCATGACACTAGATGATTTTCTTCCTTTAGGAACTAATAATATTATGGCAAATGACAATTCATGTCGGCATTTATGTCACACATCTGGACTGCAATTCTGCTTCGTATGGAAGCAAATAAATGGTTGGACTTTTAATGAATATATTTTTGTGCTCTGGGATTCTTAAGGCCCTTAATCCTCGGCTACGCTCTCTCTCTCTCTCTCTCTCTCTCTCTCTCTCTCTCTCTCTCTCTCTCTCTCTCTCTCTCTCTTTCAATTTGTATTCCTGCTGTGTAAATTTTGTTTTCGAAAAATAAAGAGGCCACACTTCAATCTATCCGACTCTCTCATCTTTAAAATCCCGCATAATTCCTATTAAGGTTTTGACATTTATGGGAATCATTTTAGAGGGAATGGATTATGAATCCAGTCCCTGTAGCTGTCTGTCTTTCATTAATTCTATTAATTCAGAAGTTATAGATAGAGAGTTCTGTCTCCCTATTCACTTTCCTTTTTCTATTTCCCCTCTTTTTTGTGTGTGTGGGGGGGGGGGCGGTGGGGGGGTGCTGTAATATTTTCTGAATCATTTAGTAGAAGGGAAACATCAATGATTCCATTCCAAAATGTAAAAAAAAAAAAAAAAAAAAACAAAAAAAAAAAAAAAAAAAATTGACGATACCAATAAACAATGACGATATCAGTCAGTCAGA
>NC_087207.1:3762700-3765200 GCF_015104395.2 Macrobrachium nipponense | reverse complement strand
GGGGGATGTCATTTGGGATATAATGGGACCGTAGTGGGGTTTCCCTGTTTGTGGATCTTGACTGTGCCGTAGAGTATCCGGGTGCAAAGTCTCCGATGATTTTTGGAAAGCTTACTGTTTCTCTGTTCTTTGTTCGCTTTTTCTGTTAGTCTCATCATTTTCTTTTTAATTTTTTGGAGTCATTTGTTGGGTCTTTTTTAAGTGGCTGAAACTTATTATTATCACTTAATATATTATCCATTTTGGTGTCGTATTCTTCTCTATTCACTTATGACGTACACTGCCGGGTTTTATCTCCTTTGGAGTATTATTATGGTTTTCGCTTTTCTCTCAGTTCTTTTGTTTGCCGCTTTCTTTAGCTGTGGACTGACTATGCGACTAAAGTAGTTACCACGTGTTCTATTGGCTCACCCAGTAATTCAGCGATGCACTCTTGTTTTAAGTTCGATTTTGCGTTCTTCTTTCAGTCGCAGTAGTTTATCGATTAATACTTCTGTATTAATCCCTCTTGGATTCAGGGTGTGGTCTTCTATGTAATGGCAGTTCAGGCCTAGATTAATAACTGCTTTGGTGTTCATTCAACTCTATTCCTGATAAGTTAATATACCCGGCTTTTTTCTCTTCGTTTCTCTGGGTCCACCGTTTAAATATCAGAAGCTTTTTGCTATGCCTTGCATGGCGATTTTCGAATGCTTTTCTATTTCTCTTTCCACTTGTTGTTGCACAGCACATGGGTCTCTGTGGTAGTAGTATACAGAATTCACTCCACTTTGTTCCTCTTTCTTCTTGCAGTTGGTGATCTTTTCTGCTGATTCTTCCATTCGTCGTCGGAGGCATTTTTCCACCTCCGCAACCAAGTCTCTGACCTCTGGGAAAGAAACCTGGAGACAACAAAATGTAAAACGACGCAACTAAAGAAACTTGCTGCTTATCCCCAAGCGATATGTCGGGTCAAGTGTAGGACAAATTAAATGGATGTTTCCTAGACAGTGACCTTATTGTTGTTGTTGAAGATTAAGCTGGCACGGAATCTTGCTCACAGAGCAGCCCGTAGGTCATACTGAATATTGCAAGTGAAAGGTGAAAGTTAGGGTTATGAAAAATGCACTTTAATTGATCCTCACGGATATGATAAGGCACTAACCCCCAAAAGGGTTTTAACAGGGAATTTATCCAGCTTTACGGCGTGTTCAGTACAATCCCGTTGAGGATTATCCGAAAAACACAAACTAAAGACTATAAATATCCTCGTAAGGGTAATGACCCCAAGAAATATTAGCACTAGATAACGACCCCCGTAAACCCTTGGTTTGTTTGTATGGTGTTTTTACGTTACATGGAACAAGTGGTTATTCAGCAACGGGACCAACGGCTTTACGTGACTTCCGAACCACGTCGAGAGTGAACTTCTATCACCAGAAATACACGCGTCTCACCCCTCGGTAGAATGCCCGAGAATAGAACTAGCGGATACCGAGGGGCAGCCCAATCAAACCATACCGATCACGCCACTAAGGCGCTTTGGGTCACTACCTAGGAAAGATCCAATTAAATTCTACTATTCTGTCAGTGAGGTTTTCTTTGGGAAGGTTTCGACGGGATGTCTTAGATGGGCCCCAAAAAAAAAAATCTTTTAATATTCGGGCGATTGAATTATGAGCGATTTATGATGTCGATATATTAATGCGATAGCTCATCGTTGATCTGCAATGAATATATTTTTTAATATAATAATTTTGAGAGAAAGAGCATAATTCACAAACGACCTTACAGACCTTACATCTTGTTTTTCAGGTTGCTCCAGGTCCTAAGTGTGAGGCACCTCTAATGTCTACGAGAGAGTTGCTAGTACATCTTCGGTATATTTTGCGTCTTCCAATCTTTGGATGGTCTGGGGATTGCAGCTTAGACACATCTACGCTCACTCACCCTGATATATTACAGATGAGCTGCCAACGCATTGAATAGACGCTTTGCATTATCGATGCTGGTGCGTAGTGCATTAATGTCCTGTGTGCTTCCCTTATTTTTCCTGGTATAGTTTTGGGCATAATTTAATCTACCTCTGCTTGCTCTTTCTGATATTTTTAGCTCCATGATTGTTTTTCGGCTATTCCTTCTATCAGTTTCCATGCCTGAATTATCATGTAGCGTTATCTTCTCCTTTCTAGACGATATAATTTCAAGGATTGTAGTCTTTCCCAAGTAGTCAAGGTCCTTAACTTCTTCTATTCTAGCTGTAAAGGACCTTTGTACGCTCTCATTTGTGCAATATCCTTTGATAGTGTGGGTACCCTATTCATATTGCAATATTCAAGTGGACTAAAGAACATATGTTTTATAAGCATAATCATGTGTTCAGCTTTTTCGTTTGTTTTGAAGTGCCGTAACAACATTCCCATTTTTTGCTTTACATTTTGCCAATAGAATGTTATTTGATCATTGCATAACATGTTCCTATTCATCATCACACCAGGTCTTTAACTGCTTCCTTATTTGT
>NC_087207.1:3754224-3756724 GCF_015104395.2 Macrobrachium nipponense | reverse complement strand
TTGTATCTTGTAATGTTATATAATGTACCTTACAAAAACAGTTGTCGATTTCATACATGTGTTTAATCGACATTGTATTTCGCTATAATATTATTATTATTATTATTATTATTATTATTATTATTATTATTATTATTATTATTATTATTATTATTATTGTTATGAACCAAACAAAAACTTCTTTCAGTTTTCTTCTGAAGATTGAAAAAGAAACCCACAAAATCACTTTGTAACTTGTTTTTTACTTCTAAGTATTTACATTTAGTTCTACTCCACACTCGAGTACTTTCAGGCAATGTCTGTGGCCCATTCTCAAGAGATGTTTGGGATGTTAGCCTGGGTCAAGGCCCAGCAGTCTTCTGGAACTTCTTCTCGTTGAGCTGTCATTTATGTGATGGCTGTTCTGGTTTCCTTGAGAAAACCAGAACAGCCATCATATAAATGACAGCTCAACGAGAAGAAGTTCCAGAAGACTGCTGGGCCTTGACCCAGGCTAACATCCCAAACATCTCTTGAGAATGGGCCACAGACATTGCCTGAAAGTACTCGAGTGTGGAGTAGAACTAAATGTAAATACTTAGAAGTAAACAAGTTACAAAGTGATTTTGTGGTTTCTTTTTCAATTATTATTATTATTATTATTATTATTATTATTATTATTATTTTATTATTATTATTATTATTTACTGAAAGACCTTTAATACAGGTTTTATTGAAAATAATGGCTAAATGAGTAGCGTTCATTTTGTAAAGAAACGTCAGCAATAAGAAGAATAGAGAAACTTCTATACAAAATAAACGCGGCTGAAATAGCCACTATTTTCATTAAAACCTGTATTATTATTATTATTATTGTTATTATTATATTAATAGTAGTAGTAGTAGTAGTAGTAGTAGTAGTAGTAGTAATAGTAGTAGTAGTAGTAGTAGTAGTAGTAGTAGTAGTAGTAGTACAATCATCCTTTGATAATTTCAATAGGTATTAATCTGAATTATTATTTTTTAATTAGATTCCGATGGCACTAATTTACAGTGGAATCACATATAAAAGTAGGAATGTCATTTAACAGCTAACCGAATTTTTTTTATTGCTTTTTATGGCTGCTCATCTCTCAGCGATCGTTAAATTGCAAAAGGCATCTCATTTACAGGTTAATAGTATTTTTTTAAACTGCTCGGTAAGGGCGCTTCTACGAGATGGTGTTGTCATTACTTTTGCCATTAATTCACAATGAAAACGCATGATGCAATAAGACTGTAGTTTTGAAAGTTCGGAAGTATTCAAATTGTTTGCACAGATTACCATTCATCTTCTGCAGGTGAGCTTTCCACGAGCAAAGCCGTAAATCCCGGAGATAAAAGGCATCAGTTCTCTTGGTCTAACTCGGCCTACCAATCGGGTGTTTAGTTCTCTGAAAAGAAAACTGTTGCGCCGACTTTGTCTGTCCGCCCTCAGATCTTAAAAACCACTGATGCTAGAGGGCTGCACATTGGTATGTTGATCATCTACCCTCCAATTATCAAACACACCAAATTGCATCCCTCTAGCCTCAGTAGTTATGGTTTTATTTAAGGTTAAAGTTAGCTATAATCACGCGTCTGGCAATGATATACGACAGGCCACCACCGGGTCGTGGTTGAAGTTTCATGGGCCGCGGCACATTCACTATCATACCGAGACCACCGACAGCTAGATTTATTTTCGATGGCCTTGATTGTCTACGCTGTTCGGAAAAGTCGATTGCGCCGAAGAATTTTTTACTTATTTCATATTCATAATGATAATATTTCATACTATTATTATAAACAGCATACATGATGAAACGAGCCTAAAAGCAATGCATCTGTCCTGCAAAGATCATAAATACAAATAAAAGCATATCGGACAAGCAACGAGATGTCGATCTGTTACTAAAAAAAATAACAAAAATAAAAATAAAACAGATTACCTAGACTCTGAACATAAACATGCGCGCAAATCATCCCCTGCATCCCATTAACCAGAGAAGTATCTCGTAATCTTTCAAAACTGCCGCAAAATTTCCCCGATTGGGGATATGAGCGATGCAATATTCTTCTGATCCATCATCATGATCCTGGCATCATCCCCAAAAATGTCTTTAGCATTTTTGAAGAACGTAAAAACAAGACATAAGGAGGGGATCAGCAAACGGTGTCTGTCTCAATTACATTCATCGGCTAAAAGCCTCGAAGAAGATGAATTGCTCAGGAGAAGTGAGGCTTTATTTCGGGCAGTGGTTACCTGAAATAAAAAAAAAAAAATGAAATTCGAAGGATGGGTTTGGCTAGGCAAAGAGTTAATCAGGTAAATGGCAAGAGCTTTTCCGGTTGACCGGTTGAAGGAATGAGATTTAACATGCAAACTTACATACATACAAAGATACAAGCACTATACAAACAAATATATATATATAATATATATATATATATATATATATATATATATATATATATACATATATATATATATATATATATA
>NC_087207.1:3734224-3749224 GCF_015104395.2 Macrobrachium nipponense | reverse complement strand
AACGAGGGAGATTCAAAACTCTCTCTCTCTCTCTCTCTCTCTCTCTCTCTCTCTCTCTCTCTCTCTCTCTCTCTCTCTGATAATACACACTTGTTACTACTACTACTATTACTGATAGTACTAAAGTTCTTATTATTATTATTATTATTATTATTATTATTATTATTATTATTATTATTATTATTATTGGGCACAATTTTCCGTGTCGAAAATGATGACAATGGTTGCAGTCCACAATATATTATTGTGGACCTACTATCATTATTATTATTATTAATATTATTACAGACAAACATTATGTGATACTACATTGATATATTGCTTTAGTTTGCGGACTTTGTTCGTCACTTAATGCATGTTCTTATCTCTATCTCTTTTCCAACTATCAATATTCATTCGATGATTATTGGTGTATTCATTGTTATCATTAATAACAACGCATCCGTTTCTCTGGAATGGAATCAAATCCCACATAGAACACAGAGCACATGCTGTGGAAAGGATCTTCATAGGACTATCCATCTGAATATCCCCTTCGCTCCTATCACGAAGAGACCGTTAGGGAGAAACGAGGCCTCGATAATGGAGCTATTGAAGGACGCCGAATGGAGTTAGTTCGTTGGGGAGAGGAGTGGGGGTGGGGGTGAGGGGGGGGGGTTTGGGGGGGGGAATAGGTTAATAGTTTGCTGTTATTATCATTCTTTATGCTATCGGTGTTGCTGTTATTTTTGGTGTTATTATTACTGTTGCTGCTTGTGTTTTGTCCTTAATAGTGTTATTATTGGCGAGACAAATCCATAGTTACCTATATGTACATAAATTTAAAGATAAATAAGGACAGATAGCTTTCTGAAAACTGTTCGATTCCCATTGTGGATTTCTTTCTCCATTTCAAGACTCGTGTTACTGTGAGCGTTTTTTAAATTTTCATTATTGTTATTATTTTAATTTTTATTGTTATCGTTATAGTTGTGGTGTAGTAGTTGCAATCATTATGTTTATGTTGAATGTTTGCTCATCATAAGGAACTTGACAAATCGACGAGAAAAACCGGAAAGACAAGAAAGAAAGGGAAAAAGGTAACTACGGATGAAAACAACAAATAAACAGAGATAAGAAAGTTACCAAACAAAAAGCATTCGCATGAATACCTACCATAGTGATCATAATACTCAGCTCACCATCGAGAGAGATTACGCGAAGGGTGCAGCATTTGGTGATGTCCCTTGAAAAAAAAAAAAAAAAAAAAGAAAAAAAAAAAAAAAAAACATAACAGGTTAATACTTAGCAGTTAGTTGAATTTAGTGGGTTTTGTTGGGTCACTGCAAGTGGTTAGTTGAATAGTGTGGGTAACTACAAGCGGTTAGTTGAATTTGGTGGGTCACTGCAGGATCTGGTTTCCTTACCTGTTATCATATTCGTGACATAAATTTATTGTAGGAGATCCTTTAGAATGCAATGATAAAATGTTTGTATAAACGAGGAGGGATGAATTATTAATGTATAAGAGAATATGTATATTCACCCCGGAAAAATATTTCAGTTCTGATTTGCTCAGGGCTACCCTAGTGTGAAATGAATTTGTATGATATATATATATATATATATATATATATATATATATATATATGATAGTAGATAGATTAGATGATAGATAGATAGATAGATAGATAGATAGAGCAGAAATATTTTCTTAGGCAAGTATACGTATCTAGAAGCTATACGTTAATAATTCATCCATCCTTGTTTTTGCAAACCTTTTACCCCTACATTCTAGAGTAATATCACATTTAGCTTTAACGTTCTAAAGATTTTAGCCCAGGAAGGGAGAGGACCCCATAAGATAAAGTTTATGTCATGGATATATATATATATATATATATATATATATATATATATTATATATGTATATATATTATAGATATATATATTATATATATATATATATTATATTATATATATTCAAGTAATCAAAGTCCACAATTATGTAAAATGTGTATTAAAAATACATAAAAGACGGGAGCTTTCGTCTTCTTGATCAGTAGACCTCATCAGCCATACTGATTTTTCTTTTCAAAAATTATATACAAAAAGTTACGAAGGACAGGCAGGACTCTGGAAACGTCTCTAAGGGAGATAACCACCAAAACAAACTCTCTTAATTATGTTATTCCCTCGTTCAAATGTCTGGCCAAAAGACGAGCCGATCGTCGTGGTTGAACAATACCTCCTCTGTGTGTTCGGCTGTTCCCTCGTCCAAAACTTCTGCATCGGCACCTGCAATGGGGGGTTCTTCCTTCCAATGCCTGGGCAGAGAAGAGAGACAACCTGGGCAGTAGGAGTGGTGCAAACAACGTCTGTTCTAATATTTACAGTTTTAAGAACCAAATAATTTAAAAATGCATCCTCTTGGGTAAATGATTTGTTAAAATCAAACACGTTTAAAATATTAATGAGAGCCACTTCACTACTCTGCGTTCTACTTGCGTTATTATCTTTGTAAATTACTCTCGCTCCTTCCCAGTCAATTACATGCCCTAACTCTAACGTATGTCTGGCAACTGAACTATATTTCGATCCCAACCTACATGATCGCTTATGTTCCTCTAATCTTATACCTAATCCCCACCCGCCCAGATTCCCCCATAATAAAAACCCCTTATGCAATCTTTACACGGTACCACATAAACTCCAACGTCATCTTTCCTTTCTTTTCATGATTCCTAATCAACTTTGATTTTAAACGAGGTATTATACCTAAAAGCTAAATCCAACCTATTTTCCCTATTCTGTTTTAATAAATGTTGCACCCTTTCCAAACTATGATGATAAGGAAGCGGAATACACTGACTACTTTTGAATTCATATTTCCCGGTCGGTGGATTATAAAAGTTTTTTCTAGCCTTAGTAAACGCTTGGTCAATAAAATATTTTGGGTATCCCAGTCTCGTGAAAACCTCTCTTTGTGATCCACAGTACATAGACAAGGAAATGAAACATATAAGAGAGGTTTTCGACTGTTATTTAAAGTTCACGTACTTAGGCCTCAGGCTTTTTATGAAGATACGAGTTTATGTTGAGAGAGTAAAGGTAAAGTAGACTGCCTTGTATTATTACCACCCTGTGGTAGGGGTGTAAGAATATTACCACCGTAGGTCCTGTGGAAACTGCTGCCTTGCAGGTTTACTTTTTAGTAAAAGGCTAGGCCCCCTGCCAATAACCGTGGAAACTGCTACCTCGCAGTGGGACTTTTTTGTCAAAGGCGAGGCCCACCGCCAATAACTGTGGTTGATGACAGCACGGGCATGCGGTCGTAAAACCCCCTTTGCCAAATACTAAATCATGGCTGATGTTGTAAGGAAAGGCGCATCAGGCAACCGACCCCTTAGTGTAGCGATAACGGTGGGAAAGGAGAAGAGACTACCTTGTATTATTAGCAGTATTTAAAACTTACAGATTCACATTCCCATCTGGAACAAAGCATGAAAACATTTACCTATCAAGCAAGTTTTCGGAAATAGAACCTCAGTTTGTGGAAGGAGACAAACAGGGAAATAAAGCAGAATAAAAATGAAAGTAGCCAAGAAGTAAGGATCAGTAGCTTAACTGTTAATTATAGCATATATAATTTACACATAAAACTGGCAAGAAAAGCCACAACAACATTACCACAGTCCGTTTTTATCATAAAAATACGATTTTTCAATTACAGATCCCTTTGATATAAACCTTTTTTTATCGTTTTTTATTATCGGACTGAACTATTTACAAAAATAAGCCATTCTTCATTAACTTTTCAATAGACAGAAAAAATTTTATTTTTTCTTTTTTTTTATCTCAAAAGAAAACAGAATTGGGGAAAAAAGAGTTTAGATGTAATTGTCTTTTCAAATTTTTCCTGGGAAAACTAGCTTTATCACAGCAGTATCTCAAGGCAAAGGGCAAGTATCAGAGATGTATGCTTAATTTGCATATGAAAGGCGGCTGTGAAAAAGGATAGCAGCATAAATTGCAATTTTTCTTTTGGAGTTTATGAAAAAGTGATAATTGAATTCCGTGTCACAAAGTCGCTATCCTCAACGAACACTAATCATTGTTGATATTAGTATTTATTACTGATGAACAATTCGAGGACGTTATGCAGTTTTGCCAGATGGCCTGATGGTCCTGGCGACAGGTCCGAGCTGGACGAGTGGTTTTCGCGCTCGGCTGCCAATCCGGTGGTCCGAAGTTCGAATCCCGGCTCGGCCAACGCGAAATCAGAGGAATTTATTTCTGGTGATAGAAATTCCTTTCTCGATATAGTGTGGTTCGGATCCCACAATAAGCTGTAGGTCCCGTTACTAGGTGACCAATTGGTTCCTAGCCACGTAAAAATATCTAATCCTTCAGGTCTGGTTAAACTAAGATATACATTTTTTTTTTTTTTGACAGATCGAGACCTCTCGGGGTCACATCGTGGGTCATTCCCGCAAAAGTCAGTTCCAAATTTTCGAAAGATTGGTGGTGTTACCTTCAGTCTTCGATTATTACCCGTTTACTTAAGCCTCCACATTTCCTCGTTGGACGAGTGGTTTTCGCTCTCGGATACCAATCCGGTGGTCAGAGGTTCGATTCTCGGCTCGGCCAACGCAGAATCAGAGGAATTTATTTCTGGTGATTGAAATTCATTTCTCGATATAATGAGGATCGGATCCCACCATAAGCTGTAGGTTCTCGTTGCTAGGTTACCAATTGGTTCCTAGCCACGTCAAAAATATCTAATCCTTCGGGCCAGCCCTAGGAGAGCTGTTAATCAACTCAGTGGTCTGGTTAAACTGAGATATTCTTAACTTATGCCTCCTCCTCATTACTCGTAAACTTCTGACTCATCTTGCCTAGCTGTCAAGCTTCACCAACCTGACTTTGGTCTGGTTTTGATTTTTCACTCAACAAACAAATACTGGAAGTGAAAACGAGAAATGATACCCTAAGATGCCCTTAAGTCGAAGGAGAATATCGTATGTGTTGCTGGAAGTAATGACAGTGAACAGGGAACTCCTGTAAAGAGGCTTAAATTATCGAGAATTAAAAGCTACAGTAGTGATAAAATTATTTATACAGAATTAAGAATGATTGTAACTACTGTGGTTTTTAATTCTCCATAATAATAATAATAATAATAATAAGAATAATAATAATAATAATAATAATAATAATAATAATAATAATAATATGTCCTTTTCTTTGACGAGTGCGGCCCTCTCTTGCTCCTTGGCAAGCAGTTGCAGTTGCAGCAGGATCATCCGGAAGCTCCCCGTGTCTGGTTCTCGCTGGGCGGTGGGGTCATGTAGCCGGAAGAATGTGTATTTTGGTTGAAGACCCTCTTTTAGGCAAATGCTGTTAAAAAGAATGGCCGAAGTAAGCGAGTTGATTTTATATATTGTTTTTTTTAAAACATTATATAAAATCAACTCGCTTACTATATTGTTTTTTAAAACAATATATAAAATCAACTCGCTTAATTCTACCATTCTCTTTAACTGCATTTGCCTAAAAGAGGGTCTTCTCCCAAAATACACATTCTCCCGGCTAAATGACCCTACCGCCCAGCAAGAACCTGGGAAGAGGAGCTTCCGGAGGACCCTGCTGCAACGACAAATTCTTGCCAATAATAATAATAATAATAATAATAATAATAATATAATAATAATGGTAATAATAACAAACCAGTTATATGGAATGTAATACTTATCTCTTGGCAGTACAGATATTTTACGTGTGGTGGACATATTTATCACTGTATCTTGTACGTCAGCTGGAAAATCTGAAAAAGAAAGTAATTTTCCTGTCAAAGAAAAATATTAACATGGCTTTTTTTGTCCCTCCGCACGTTTTCTTTCCGCCCTCGTATCTTGAAAACTACTGAGGCTAGGGCGCTGCAATTTGTTGTGTTGATCCTCCACCCTCCAGCCATCAAACATATCAAATTGAAGCGCTCTAGCCACGGTTGTTGTTATTTTATTTAAGGTTAAAGTTAGCCATAATGTGTGCCTGGCAACGATATAGGACAGGCCACCACCAAGCCGTGCTTAAAGTTTCATGGCCCGTGGCTCATACAGCATTACACAAGGACCACCAAAATATATAGATCTATTTTCTGTGGCCTTGATTACACGCTGTACGGAAAACTCGACTTCTTCGGCGCATTTGTCATTGGTTTCTTTCTTTCTGGCCGCGGATACTGAACAGAAACATTCAATAGCATCTGGCTGGATATTTATTCTAACGACCGCAATTCGTTTAATGATTTCCATTTTTCTTCAGTCCATTTTTATAACCGTCGCGCTGTCTCCGATATGAATAGATCTCGTGACAGTTTCGCTTAATGATGTCCACTTTATAATTGGAGTTTTGTAGTTTTATATCACATTGATAACGCTGACATTTTTGTCTTTATTTTGCGTGGAAAACCTTTTCACTCCTTTTCCCTGAAACGTCTCTCACTTGAAAAAAGGGTCAGTCTTTTCACCAAATATTACTTTCTTAATAAATCCCTTTGTATTTTTATTGATGTTCTGATAACCCCTTCCAAACAGATATCGTTCCAGAATTATATTTAACGTAAATATGACATTTATATATATATATATATATATATATATATATATATATATATATATTATATATATAAACATATATATATATATATATATATATATATATATATATATATATATCATATATATATATATATATATATATATATATATATATATATATATATATATATATATATATATATATATATGTGTGTGTGTGTGTGTGTGTGTGTGTGTGGACATGGAATGCGTTGCTATCAACTAACATAAAACAAGGAGCTGAGGGAGACATCATGAACTCGTATTTGTCCGTTTATTATATACATTCTGACGTTCCGAGGACACAGCCTCATTTTAAAGCGTTTTTTCAGCTTTGAAAGTGAGGCTGTGTCCTCGAAACGTCAGCATGTATTTATAAACGGACAAATACTATTCATGACGCCTCCTTCAGCTCCTTGTTTTTGTATATAAATATAAAAATATATATATATATATATATATTATATATATATATATAGATTATATATATATATATATATATATATATATATGTATATATATATATATATATATATATATATATATATATATATATATATATATATTTCGTGGATTCCAGACAGTTTTATTCGAAAGGTCTACATGTATCTTAGTATCATAAACTGCTGCCTTTACAGATTCGCCATTAAACTCGAAAAAATTGCGATGTGGTTTGTTAATAAAGGACATAAAATAATTAAACTCATACTCCTTTCTCCGAAAAGTAAAGCTTTTGAATGAAATTGCGTCTACATGATGGAGAAAAACTGCCCCTTCGGATAACTTATAATAGCAAGAGCACTCTGATTGAAACCATTTCTACTGCTAGCACCGGGAGTTTCTGTGCTTTGAGAAAAGGACACTTTCCTGACACCCGAAAGGCCAATACCTTCTATGATTGCAAGGGCACTTCTGGAGTAGATTAAAAAAAAAATAAAATAAAAAATAAAAAGGAATAATAATAATTTACCCCTCTGATAAATTTCAACGATATTTATGTTATTCTGTTGCAATTGCATCGTTTGAAAATTCTGTCTGAAGCTACTGTTACTCCACAGAAAGAAACCTTTTCATGCTTCTCTCCCCTGTATTGTTCTGCAACTCTCTTCTGGTCCTCTGTAGTTTTGTTAGAGTGTTTGTAAAGGGTGAGAGATGGATTTTGTGAATTTAGGAGGTACTGTAGCGGTCTTCGTAAAATTCTGGTATACGGTGACTGACCTTGTCTTATTTTAGTGATTCTCAGTTTCCTAGTGAACATGTGGATTTATACAGGATAATCGTCACCTGTTCTTTTCTTTCTTTCTGTTGAACTGTCCTGCTCCTCGTGACCTGGGAAGAAGTTAGGTTAGGGCGCCTGAGGAATCTTCAGCTGGTTTGTATTGCTAATGCGTTCAAAGGATAGCTCCCTCACCCCTTTTTTCGCCAACGCACCCTCCTGTCATACGATCTTAATAATAAATGAACTGATGATTAATAAAGTTTTCAATATCCATGCACATTCCCTATTGGCGGATTTTAATCATAGGACAAGTGGTTTTCGCGCTCGCCTACCAATCCGGAGGTCCGAAGTTCGATTCTCGGCTCTACCAACGCGGAATCAGAGGAATTTATTTCTGGTGATAGAAATTCAATTCTCGATGTAATGTGGTTCGGATCCCACAGTAAACCGTAGGTCCCGTTGCTAGGTAACCAATTGGTTCCTAGAACACGTAAATCCTTTGGGCCAGCCCTAGGAGAGCTGTTAATCAGCTCAGTGGTCTGGTTAAACTAAGATAAACTTTTTCCAGGTTAATCAGTGGGTCAGTGCACTTTTATACATGGGGACACGGCCGACCCTCTGAAGGGCTCACTGCATTTCCTGTCAGCTCTCGAATACAACCGGACATGCAGCCCCCCCCCCCCCCCCCCCCGCCCACCCCACCCCCACCCCAAAAATAAACAAGGTTGATTAACTGATGAAACGTGGCGATGCAATGATAATGATCATCGACGCCATACTACACCGGGAAAGAACAGGTGACTGACGTCATAAAGGAAATAGCTCACTCTAGGGCCAAGTTTCGGATTTCTAAAACTAGTTTTCAAAGTTAGAGAAGTAGGCCATCAAATGATGAGACGCGTTGATTGCGTCTTCATGAGAGGCAGATGATGTCCTTATGACGCGATTCAACGAACCAAATTTCGACATGATGACAGACTCCGGCTATCGTAGGTTAGACTCTAACCCGTCTGATTTGCTTCATTGTCTTCCTGGAAGGTTCCACAACTCGAGCGAATGACGCAAAACGAGTATTCGAAAGCTAGAGCAATGAAACAACAACTACATAGAAACGAGGTGAACTTGTCATTGCTCGCGTTGCTTGCAAGGGATAAAAAAAAATATGCCGGGCGAGAGCAAAAACGTAACCAAAACATTTAGAACTATATTTCCAAACAAACTCCTCACGTAACGTGGCAGTATGCAGGGACGTCCATTCCGTTTTTCACGACGTGACTGGCATCGCAGCGACAAAATCTAATAGTGTCGCAGATTAAGTCATCCGGATATGCAGTAACTAGGTCAAAGGGACGCCATCTTTTACTATTTCCACGCCGATACGGAAGCCGCGTCACAACAAAGGCTGAAGTTCGAAAGAGAGGAATTTGACGATGATTCCGAGAGGAGCCATTGTCTGCAATTATCCGTTCGTTTTTATTGTAATTTTTTTCACTTGATTTAAATCTTTCGTAAAGGTTTTCCCATTATTATGTGACGTCTGTTTCATTCATGAAGATATTTTTCCGAAGTCACTATGAAGTCACAGCACTTCATACTGAGTTTTGAGTTTGACGTGTGCTTGTAAATAAGCCTCGTATGCGAGTGGACGTTACGATGTCAACACATCAAAACTTATTTATAATAATCCATTTACAACGTTCGCTAGCGGTAGGGTATTAGTTTCTAAAATAAATCAAGGGAAGCCTCAACGAACTCTTCTCAACCCGAAATGGGACTGGGGACTGCAAGGAAATTCCTTTTCCTCTCACAGAGCTTCAAATCCTCCTCCATGAGCGCGTCGGCGGAAATTAGCGGCTGCAAATGCCTTTCAGTTTTCTGTACAAGAAAACTGTTGAGATGGCTGTTTGAGTGTCCGTCCGCGTTTTTCCTGTCCGCCTCAAATCATAAAAACGACTGAGGCTAGAGTTTTTGTCTTACTAAGAGGTTAAACTCATCCATGATCGCGCGTCTGGCACTGCTTACAGGTGCCAACAACACCGGACACCACCGGGCCGTGTCCAAAGGTTTCATGGGCCGCGGCTGAGAGTTTCATACAGCATTATATGCTGTACATAAGAAACTTCGGGGTATTTTTTACTTGTCCACTTTCATTTCCCACAAAAATAATGATTACAGTTCCTTTCCGCCGTGCAGCTAATTCGCTCGAATAATGAATGAACTGTTTGCAAAAGGACATCGCAAGGAAATGTGTCAATGCAGGAGATGATCCAACTTGCAGTTTGGAAGGACATCGAGACGTTAGTCAAGATAAAACCAGTCCCCTATGAAACGAGTTACTTTTTTGCAATGTTTCGTCGTTCTGGTCTGGCTAAGAAACGATTCCAACCGCTGAGAATGATAGATAGCAATATAATTATGGCAATTATCGACATTATTTACTAAAACACCTTCCTCCCATTGAAAATATCACTCTCCAAACTGCGTTCTTCGACTATTTATTATAATCTGGCGTGACAGCGACGAGGGTCATCGACATCGATTTCAATGACTCTTCCACTGTTTCTTTCCTCATATGCCCAAGCTTTAGAGTTTAGCAACTTTTATATTATTATTATTATTATTATTATTATTATTATTATTATTATTATTATTATTATTATTATTATCTCGGTAGATGAAACCTATTCACGTTGAAGAAGCCCGCTTGGACATTCAGCCTCCCAAAAAAATGTTGGTTTCTACCTCCCACCGCTAAAGACCTCACACTGCAGCAGTAACTGATCGTGATACAGAGCCAGTGATTTTTCATTCCCCTGGGGAAGGAGCAAACCCGCGACATACTGAGCAGCGTGTCATGACACTAGCCACCATATCAGAACAAAACGAGTATCATATCCCAAAAACTTATATTGTTCACATGAAATTGTATTCTGGTACAGTTTTAAAATATTACATCCAACGACCACACCATATATTATTATATATATATATATATATATATATATATATATATATATATATATATATATATATATATATCATATCATATAACATACATATATTTATATATAAATATATATATAATATATATATATAATATATATATATATATATATATATATATATATATATATATATATATATATATGATATATATTATATATATAGATAGATAGATATTTATGTAGTGGACGTATGAATAATGTCAACTTCATGACGGCCCATAAATTTAGTGGACACTGCATAGGACGGGTGATTAACCCTCTCAGCTGGGCAATTACGCGCTTCGTTGTAATAATACACTTCGTAATTGCCGCAGTGATTGACGCATTGCATTTCATTTCAAAATGACGAACACCTGAATCGAATTTTTTTTTTTTTTTTTTTTTTTTTTTTTTTTTGCCGAGAGGAATTCACCAATCGGTTGCAAACAATCTGCAAAGTAGTAAGTAGGAGGAAGTGATTTGGTATGTGTAAAGCTATGTATACGTCCAAACACTTACACATAGTTTTGTTTCCGGTCATATTGCATGTCATACCTTTTTTGTGGCAATGCTATAATATCTCATCATGCGTTCGGTGGCGTAAGTGTTCGAGAACAGTTTCGAAACCCTGCCAGTAAACCCAGTCTGCATTAAACAGTTTTCCTCTCGCCCCCCCCTCCCTTTTTCTGGTGGGGGCTGGGGTGGGGGTGGGGGGACGATGTACATTGATCTTGTAACATCGTGGATTGGGGTGATAGTTTTGTCACTGCATGTAGGTTCGAATCGCACCAGAGGAGGGAGACCTTTTTTTATTGTTACCTCTTTTGGATTTGAGATTTTCAGATGAAACGTATCAGAGACCGTATGAGGACTTGCAATGAGTCGGGAGGTAATTGGGGTTTTATATATATGTGTGATATATATATATATATATATATATATATATATATATATATATATATATATAGTATATATATATATATATAAACACCCAATTACCTCCCAACTCATTACAGTCCTCATACGGTCTCTGATACGTTATATATTTATATATATGTGTGTGTATATATATCTATATATATATATATATATATAATATATATATATATATATAGTAAACATATATATATATATATAATATATATATATATATATATATATATATATATATTTATATATATATAGATATATATATATATATATATATATATATATATATATATATATATATATATGTGTGTGTGTGTGTGTGTGTGCGCGCGCTCTTGTGAAAGAATGGCTATCGACTGTATAGTGCTTCATAGTAATTTTATTTTAATCTATATTCCACACTGAATACCCATATATACAAAAAGATAGAGCGCCCGGATGGAAACCAGATCTCCAAAATTTGGGATTGATCGGGATGGCAAATAATCAATAAAACCTGGGAGATTAATCTTCCCATTCGTATCCACAGCTTCAGTCTTAAAGGAACCATTATTCTCCTAAAGTTTGAATAGGAAGCATATCAAATTAGGCCAGGAATAGACCTTAAACAGACAACAAATTATAGGGGAAATTTACTTACAAATGTATATATATGGATACACGAAAGCGCTTGGATTTCTGCCTATCATTTTCCTGTGGTATTCGCTTTTTTAGTGAAGTCACGTGCATCTACTGTGATTTTTAAAGCGACATGGATACATGTGTATGCGTATTTTGAATGTGCTCATGGATGTGAGTCTCTCTCTCTCTCTCCTCTCTCTCTCTCTCTCTCTCTCTCAAGGCTATGGCTCGTTTGCCTACCTATTCTTAGAACAGTATCATTAGACATCAAAGGGCTGTGAAAGTCTTAGTTGCCAAGTTCCTGTAATTACCACCGAGTTCTGATACGATCAAGTTTCATTTCGCCGAAATCTGACAATCGTTTTGAAAGATCAGGAATCTCGCTGCGAAATATTCCTTAAAAACATTTGCTGTTTTCAAGGTCGTATTTCTCATTAGTCCCTCTTCCAGATTGCAAAACCTATTTTATGTATAAATCACACTCACAACGATCAGGCAAGTCATGAAAAAGAAACTAAAAGTTATTCAGTTCTTCAACGTTTCTAGACTGATCGTTTGAAAAAAAATTTAAATTGTTTTTCTCAGTCAAAAAATTTCCAAGTTGTTGAATCGTACACAAGTAGATATTTATTTTTATCTTCACTCTTCATTACACTGAATATTAGTCATTCAGTAAAAAAGATTGGTGGCACACCCCATAGTCAAGAATGCTCGAATAAGATTGCACCTACAAATAATTCATATTATCAGTCAAGGTAACTTGATCATGGCAAGGAAATGTTCCATATAAGTTGTGTGGTGTCCAGTTGTATTTGCCGCAAAAAGCTGGTCAAATCCCTTACACATTTCTAAAAAAGTCGGAGAGTATCTCTGTACCTCGATGTACAAAAATGGAAAATGATGATACCTTATCCCATTTCTGAGGTGCAGATCGTCTCTCCCCGGATTTACAAAAGCAGAAAAACTAGGATGACTCCACGAATCTATTCGAGACCTCAGAATCTGAGCCCTCGGAATCTATCTTAGCCCTCGGAATCTATCCGAGACCTCGGAATCTATCGAGACCTCGGAATCTATCCGAGACCTCGGAATCTATCCGAGACATCGGAACTACCGAGAACGGAATCTATCCGAAACCTTGGAGTCTATCCGAGACCTCGGAATCTATCCGAGACCTCGAATCTACCTACCTCGGAATCTATCGAGACTTCGGACTATCCGAGACCTCGGAATCTATTCGAGACCTCGGAATCTATCCGTCCTAGACCTGTAGGTCTATCGAGACTTCGGAATCTATCCGACCTCGAATCCTATTCGAATCTGGATCTATCGACCTCGGAATCTATCCGAGACCTCGGAGTCTATCCGAGACCTCGGAATCTATCCGAGACCTCGGAATCTATCCGAGACCTCGTCACAACACCATCGAGACTTCGAAGGTCTATCCTCCGAGACCTCGACCTCGGAGTCTTCCGAGACCTCGGAATCATCCTAACCTCGGAATCTTCGACCTCGGATCTATCCGAGACTCGGATCTATCCGACCTCGGAATCTATCCGAGACCTCGGATCTAATCCCCTCGGATCTATCCGAGACCTCCGATCTATCCGACCTCGGAATCTAATCCGGACCTCGGATCTATCCAGACTCGGAATCTATCCCGGACCTCGGAATCTATCCGACTTCGGAATCTATCCGAGACCTCGGAATCTATTCGAGACCTCGGAATCTATCCGAGACCTCGGAGTCTATCCGAGACCTCGGAATCTATCCGAGACCTCGGAATCTATCCTAGACCTCGGAATCTATCGAGACTTCGGAATCTATCCGAGACCTCGGAATCTATTCGAGACCTCGGAATCTATCCGAGACCTCGGAATCTATCCGAGACCTCGGAATCTATCCTAGACCTCGGAATCTATCGAGACTTCGGAATCTATCCTAGACCTCGGAATCTATTCGAGACCTCGGAATCTATTCGAGACCTTTTGAAAAGACTTGCGGAAGGAGTATTAAAGTTATAATCTCCAAAGACTTCTCGAAATGATTCAGGATTTTCTTAAATTGTGTCGAGGAGCAAGCTGCAAGTTCTGTGCGTCTCTCTTGAGTAGAAAATCTAATATCCAATAGCAATCTCCGAAGACCCTTAAAGGGACAATCCTGCCAGCTTTTATGCTAGGTGACTCAAGGGGGTCCTTTCGCTCCGGGGAAGATTGTTTGCCACATCCTTTACCCTGGTAAAGCAGGATAATGCCCTGCCCTCTTAAGCAAGGTCTTCTTTTATACGTAGGAAACGAAAGATAATGCTATTTTCCTTGCTGTGTGTGTGTGTGTTTACATGTGTGTATTGTATATGTAGGAGGAAGAATAAATGATAAATGAAATACTTGAATCGAAGGACATTCACCAGATGTTCAAATGCATAAAGCACTCATCACCATATCAGACCGGAAGTAAAAATGCGAGGAAAATATTCAGTATGAATTTGCAGCGCCTCGTAAACTGGAATGGACGTCGCTGTAAATTCCTTCTCCGAAAAGAGAAGAAGAAGAAGAAGAAGAAGAAGAAGGCGCAATTGGAATAGAGCCATATCTTCAGGGTTACTGAATCTGGTAGCAGAAAATAA
>NC_087207.1:3701724-3729224 GCF_015104395.2 Macrobrachium nipponense | reverse complement strand
GATTGGTCGAAATGATGAAATGCGTCTTATTTCCCTTTGTAACTTCATCTGGAATTATCCAAACCGCATCTGGAATTATCATGCTTATGACAGTAACGGCGTCGCCATAACCGACGACGATCAATTATCTAGATATATATAATTAGACCTCGACAAGAGGACCAGTCGTTGTGATAGGACTCAAGGGTCCCTAATGACCTCCCTTACCAGCTAATTACCTCGTAAGAGTCGAAGGAGGCTCTGGTAGTCTGTAGCGATGTCATCGTTATTACAGTCACTATTACTATCATCAGTATTTTTATTCGCAATGTAAATTTAGTCTACGAGAACAATCCTAACACTGCTGTTATAACAATCATTACATTTTTGTTATTACCAGCCAGGTAATGCCTCGCATAATTAATTGATTATTATCATTATTTACAAATTGAATAATAATAATAATAATAATAATAATAATAATAATAATAATAATAATAATAATAAGAAGAAGAAGAAGAAGAAGAAGAAGAAGAAGAAGAGAAGAAGAACCCCATATTTAAAGAATAGTGACTTGTCTAGCCAAAAAGGTGTGGAAGTAATGAAGGGACTCTACAATACTCTCACGAGTATTCAGTTCATACACACATGCACATACACACACACACACACACAAATATATATATATATATATATATATATATATATATATAAGATATATATATATATATATATATATATGTGTGTGTTGTGTGTGTGTGTGTGTGTGCATAAATATACTGCTTTATCGTTGGTACATTATGATCGCTGTCCTGCAGTATATCGAACTACTGCCTACTCTCTCTCTCTCTCTACTCTCTCTCTCTCGCTCTCTCCTCCTCTCCCTCATCTCTCTCTCTCTCTCTCTCTCTCTCTCATCCCTGTGAAATTAAGTTTGTTTTAAATATATAGTTTTTCCGTCTTTGTAGACAGTTTTCCCTCACGGGAAGGCACAACGTCACGCCGAGTTTAATTGTTGTGTCAAAATGAAACTTCACGTCACTGCTGTTAACTTAATGAGCGTGAAAGAAGTAGCAATTAGGTGTGGCTTTCTTAATTGGGGGTTTCCGGATACAACAGGTTTTTTCTTTGTCTTTCTTCAAACTTTATCAAATCGACTCGAGGTACTTTTATATTCATGTTATTCCTTCGTCCTTCTGGGTTTTTCCTGGCAATTTCAGAGGTTCACGTTTTTCTGTCTTGAGGTTTCATAAACTTTCGTCCCACACATTAATCGCCAGTTCTTTGTTGCTGAAGTTTACGATAACCTTTTTTATTATTTAATTTTTTCATATAGACCAATGGGAGGTCAATCTACTATTCGTTTCTAGCCCAGGCTTGAAGAAATAAAAAATAAAAACAACTAAAAAATGAGCCGAAGAAACAATCGAATTTTCTGTACAGCGTATAATGCTGTATGAAACTCTCAGCCACTGCCCGGTGGTGGCTTGTGTTTTTGGAACTAATAGCGGTGTTAGACGCACGATCATGGCTAACTTTAACCGTAAATAAATAAAGAAAAAAACTACTAAGGCTAGAGGGGTGCAATTTGTTATGTTTGATGATTGGAGGGTTGATGATCTACATAACAATTTGCAGCCCTCTAGCTTCAGTGGTTTTTAAGATCTGAGGGCGGACAGAAAAATTGCGGACGGACAGACAAAACCGCCACAATAGTTTTCTTTTAAAGAAAACTAAAAAGTAAGGAAATAGGTTCGAGTTTGACCACAGACGAAGAGATAAACTTGTCTGGAAGTAAGGAAGGTAATTAGAGTCAGAGGAACAGAAGCAAAAATAGAATTCTAGAACCTTGAAAAGTGTAATCCAAGGAGCGTCTATTATTTGAGACTTTGCAGCTACGCTCCTCACAAGACGCACTTTCGAGTTGTAGCGTGGAGAGAATGTTTAAAAACTCACTGCTGTATAAAAGATGAAAGTAGCGAAAAGAAGAAGATCAGTATTGGTGACATTTCCGAATGTTTGCCTCTATGAATCATTTGTTAAAACCTCATTAATTTACACAATTCATTTGAAAAGGGAAACTGTTCAACGTACAAATGATATATAAAACTTTTTAATAGTTCGGTGTTATGGGACGTTCATTCTCCACCCCATAGCGGGGTAGAGCCGTCAGTGGACCTCATGCGGTGCACTTTCGTTCCTTTTACTATGCCTCCTTTCATATTCTCTTTCTTCGTCTTTCCACCCTCTTGATTCTTTGTGCAACTGCAAGGTTTTCCCCCTATTACACCTTTCAAACCTTTTACTGTCAATTTCCATTTCAGCGCTGAATGACCTCATAGGTCCCAGTGCTTGGACTTAGGCCTAAATTTTATATATAACTCAACGTTCATTTTCCTAGTAGGATTCATGTTCAATACAGGGGTATGGAAAGCACTCAACCTATATTTAAAAAAAATATGAAAAATATCGTCAAGTTTACTCTTGAACATAGAAAATAAAAGGACCATCATAATAGTGAAAGGATAACAAGAGACTTGAAGAGAATGTGGTCGGGAACCTGCGTGGGCAACACTAAGCCTATTTCGATATCATTGGCCATATTTCCAATACGGAGGCCCGATAGTAAATACCTTGTTAAGCCTAATATGGAGGGAATTATGTCCCCGCTAAAGGAAATTACCAGGACCCTTATGCCGCTGTTTAAACATTTATGTTCCCGAAATTGGGAAAATATTGTGCGTAATCTTTTACCTGGTTAGGTTTTTAGGTTTTTTTTCTCGTGTCTCAAAGAGCTCGACCTACTTCCTACTTTCTGTCTGCACTCTACGTCCTCTTTTTACCTGGTTACGTTTTTGTTCCTTGAAACGGCTTATTTGTCCTCATTTCTGAGAGATTTTACCGGGTATTTTTGTTCTGATGTGAGCAAATTATGTTTTATATAATATATTATATATATATATATATAATATATATATATATATATATATATATATATATCTTTATCATTGTGTTACGCTGACTTATATATATATATATATATATATATATATATATATATATATATATATATATATATATTGGGCTTATGTATGTTGCAACTCCCAACGTCCGCCTTTTGTAGGTACATTGAGATCAGGGTCCTGTATCGATTTAATGGGCTCCATGAGCGGTGCAGATCGCCTCTGGAGCGGTGTACTTGGTCAGTGGATCTCTCGTGGCTTACCGCCCACCAGTCCACCTATCCGGTAACTGTTGTTAGTGTTCACTAGTCAACAGAAATGCCGTGTGGCCAACAATCTCACCCATAGAAATTTGCAGAGGTACTTCGTTCAAAGGGTAAAAAGCAACATTGTGAAAAAAATCCATGTAATAATATTTGCATACATAAAGAGAGATATTCATTCTACTATTGCTTTACATTTTACCTTTTACAATGGAAAGAATGGCTAAACAGTGTTACAATGATTTAGTGATTCTGTTGAACACAGTGGCATTTCATGCTGGTGAATAATGTACCATTTCCCAAACATTGCATTCTATCATTATACAACGGATGTTAACGTCTAAACAGATTTTAATATCAGAGAAGTTGTGTTTCAGAATTTCCATCGTAATCATGAGGTATTTGGAAATGTGTCGTTGCGCAGTGTTAGTTTTTCATTGAATTATTCATAACTATTACTCAAAAATTCTTCCACTCGGAAATTCTGCTCGTGGAGCGCAGCTGAATCTACTTATGCAGTTTCATATCGTATTATGATTATCTGAGGTGATATCCCACTTTCCTCTTCATTGTAAATATTCCGTTGGTATTTTCGTACATTTAAACGAGCAGAACAACCGCTATTCGTTTAGAATTGAAACTAGATTGGCAAGTTTTTGTACATTGCTCTTGATATTAATCTGTGCCATATTGCCATCAGAAATTCCTCGATACCTCGAGCATTTTTTTTTTACTGTTTTTGTTTTATGTTTTTTTTTTTTTGGCCTACCTTGTTTTCAGTCGCTTTACTTTCATGTTACTATTTTCCCCCAATTACTCAAATGGTTTGCGTTCATTTATTACGGTTTTATCCTTTTTATTGCTTTGGCCTCCTTGAATCTGTTTTCACAACGCTTCAGGTGACTGTCCTTATGAACGAAGACTTTGAGATGCATGAGAGAAGAATTTAAAACCATCCTTCAGCAACAACGATGTATTTACCAAAAAAAAAAAAAAAAATAAAATAAAATAAAATAAAATAAATAAAACGCCAAGATAATTGCCAAGCGTCTTATTTAGAGAAATCTTTACAAGACCATTAAAAGACAATCTTGACGGAAGTTATGTGCCGAGGTATAAACACTTTGGCTCTTCCCAGGAAGATTAACATCTAAATTTAGCAAAGGATTTATGTAGACCTGAAGTACCTTGAGCTAATTGGTTCGGGACATGGCACGTTCGTAAAATGGGGAATGTTACTGGATGACTGATTACCCCCCCCCCCCCCCCCCCCCCGCCCCCCCTTTTCTCTCTCTCTCTCTCTTTCCCTTTCCTCTTATCTTTGTCTCTGCATTGTTCATCGCAGTTCCTCTAACAAGAGAAGAGACAACAAAATCTTGTTGTTTTGGCAAAGAGAGAACGAAAGGGGAAATGAAATCCTCGTAGGTTTGGTGGGAATGGAACAGGAAAAAAAAAAAAAAAAAGGAATCGGAATGGGAAATCGGAACAGGGAGAGGGATTTATTGAGACATAAGACTGGCTGGGAAACACGAAGTCCAAAACATTGAATGGGCGTCTGCTTTCGAGCAAACAATGAAAATTCCATTTTTTTTCCCATATCCAAGAAATCATTTTCGGTGCATCAATCTATTATTATCTTTCTTCCACCTTACTTTCCACCCTTTCTTACCATTTGATTCATAACTATTTGAGGTTTTCCTCCTGTTACGCCTTTCAAACTTTTTTACTGGTAAATTTCTTTCCCTTTTTAACGCTGAATGACCTCATCAAGGTCCCAGTGCTTGGTCTTTGGCCTAAGTTCTACATTCTATGTTATTCTATTCCTTCTCTGACGTCTGCAAAGGAAGATCGCAAGCATTTCCCTTTATTGCGAAAAAGAGGAATATTGACGAGGTTTTAATGATGCGTTAAAGTGCGTTTCTTTTTTATCAATACCTTGCTATGAAATAAATGGGACAAAAGAGAGAGACACCTGGCATCTATCCGTCACTCTTAGTTAATTGCCATCTATTCCATAAGTGACTCGAAGCGCTAGGTATATATACCAAATGCCCTTTTATCAACCCGAAAGCTAATAATATAATTTATGACGATGGAACTATATATACAAAATAGATCAAGGAGACCGTAAATCGTTTCTCGGAATCCGGCATAATTAGGTTCGCAGTGGAAGGGAAAGCTGGAAACTTCGTTCAGAATAAAATCGGTTTTAAACTTTACATTTGTACTGTAATTGTGACCTCGTCGTTGCGTTTACACGAAGTAAACTCTTTTACTGTCTTTTGATTACATCAAAACAAAATATATTATTTTTTTTTAGTTCCGAGGCATAATGCATTCGTTAATTTATTAATCCTTTAAGAGTCATCGTGAAGCAGCAATAGTTACTATCGGCAACATTTTCACAATTTCGTTTTTTAATTTTTTTTTCTTTTCTTTTTTTTTTTACGCCTTGAAGGAAAAGGCCCTTGCGTTGCGTAAGCAAGAATAAAAAAGTATTGTTGTACACAATCCTCTGCGGGAATCGTAGAACACTGAAGAAATAAAGTTAAAGGTCAGATCCCTTCGGCCTTTTGGGAGCAATCCATTCCGTCGAAGAAGAAGAAGAAGAAGAAGAAGAAGAAGAAGAAGAAGAAGAAGAAGAAGAAGAAGAAGAAGAAGAAGAAGAGAGAGAGAGAGAGAGAGAGAGAGAGAGAAAAGACAAGAGTGCAGAAGAATCTCTGCACAGACGACTTTAGACCAAGGGAAAATCCCTGACTAGACATCTAAGGGAATAAAAAAAAAAAATAAATAAATAAATAAAAATAAAATAAATTTTAAAAGTTGGAGTGTGGTTAGACAAAGAAAAAAAAAAAATATAATAACAAAATTAAAATGGAGGATGATCGTTAGAAGATAAAAAAGAAAAAAAAATAATAAGAAAAAAATTAACAGAGGTTGATCGTTAGAAGATAGAAAAAGAATAAAACAAAATTAAAACGGAGGATGATTGTAGAAGATAAAAAAAAGAATAAGAATAAATAAAGGAGGATGATTGCTAGAAGATAAAAAAATAATAACAAAATTAAAATGGAGGGTGATCGTTAGAAGATAAAAAAGAAAAAAATAAGAAAAAATTAAAAGAGGTTGATCGTTAGAAGATAAGAAAATAAAAAATGATGATGATCGTTAGAAAAAAAAAGGAATAAGAACAAATTTAAAAAGGTGGATGATTGTTAGAAGATAGAAAATAGAATAAAAAAATTAAAATGGAGGATGATCGTTAGAAAATAAAAAAAGAATAACAAAAATGATAAAGGAGGATGATCGTTAGAAGATAAAAAAGAGAAAAAAGAATAAGAAAAAAATTATAAAGGAGGATATTGTTAGAAGAGAGAAAAATAGAATAAAAAAAAGGAGAGTGATCGGTAGGAAAAAAAAAAGAATATAAATAATTTAAAAAGGGGGATGATCGTTAGAAGATAAAAAAGAGAAAAAAGAATAAAACAAAATTAAAAAGGAGGAAGATCGCTAGAAGATAAAAACAAACAGAATAAGAAAAAAATTAAAAAGGAGGATGATCGTTAGAAGACAGAAAAAGAATGAAAAAAAAATTTAAAAAGGAAGACATCGTCAGAAGATAAAAAAAAAGGAATACAAAAAATTTAAAAAGTAGGATGAAAATATGCATAATTAAACAACTTTTGAGTGTTGATCGATTCATTGACATTTCCTCCCAGGAATGAAAAGCATGATTGCTCGTAGTGAAATGTACAAGAACTGCTTTGGTATCCTATGTTTACCATATGCGTATGTATAGAATTATATTCTCTTTAAGTGCTTTTTTCATCAAATTATTTTCTTAAATATTCCATTACCTCTAGAGCTCCTAAAGAGGATGGGAATACCTTTAAAATTATTATCATGTGGTAGTACACGAGGTCTTTGAATGTGGAAACCGGTTTCTTTTTTGCTATGTCATTCTTTTGTTACTTAGTTTTCTGTAACAAAACTATTGAGATAGCTTTGTCTATCCGTCCGCACTTTTTATGGCCGCCCTTAGATCTTATAATCTAGTGAGGCTAGAGGGCTGCAAATTGGTATGTTGATTATCCACCTACCAATCATCAAGCATGCCAAACTGCAGCCCTCTAGCCTCAGTAGTTCGTATTTTATTTAAGGGATAAGTTAGCCATGATCGTGCACCTGGCAACGCTATAGGACAAGCCACCATTAGGCCGTGGTTGAAAGTTTCGTGGGTCGCGGGTCATGCAACATTATACGCTGTACACAAAGCTTGATTTCTTCGGCGCAGTTTTTACCTTTTTTTCACGACCATCGTTCTGTTTCAGAACGACCCCAATGCAGATATCTCAAAAGAAACAGACGCGGGAATAAAATATAACTTTGGCGGAATGGAATGGCCATTTCCCCTTTCCATGAGTTTTTGTCATAGGCAATAAAAGCGAGATTTAGTAGGACAATGACCACCATGACCCCATCAAGGAAGAAAAAGACCGAATCCTGCTGTTTTTACCACGTAGGGAATTCCATTTGCTTTTATCTCTTTTTATAGATTGTTTTACGATGATGTTTCATGGGTACAGCATCTCCAGTAATACAAGGAAGCCCTTGCTAATAATGAATTTTTGACGTTGATGACGCCTAGCTGAAAACGCCAAAAGAATTATTAGACCAGTCAGTGATCATTAGCAAAATAAATAAATAAATAAATAAATAAATAAGAACTGAATCAATATAAAAAATAAGAAGTAAAAGAAGTGCCATTGAAAATATCATCACTAAAGAAATCTATCAATTTCTCACTCGATATTAAATGTGTTTTAGTTAAATATCTGAAGTCACCAAAATTATAGCATTCTCTCTCTCTCTCTCTCTCTCTCTCTCTCTCTCTCTCTCTCCTCTCTCTATATATATATATATATATATATATATTATATATATATATGATTATGTATATAATACTATAATCTCTCTCTCTTCTCTCTCTCTCTCTGGTGGTTTGCATTGCACTCTCGAACACCTCATGTCATGTGTAGGAGAAAAACTACAGAGAAAATACTACTTATTTTCACGGAACGGAAATAGCGTCATTTATATTCGGAACATTTAAGAAAACTGTCATCTGCGTTTCTGTCTTTAAGAATAAATCAGATGTTCTTTAAAGAGAGAGAGAGATAGTTTATATGTATTATATAATATATAATTAATTATAATATATATATATAATATATTATATAATATATATATTATTTATAAATATATGTGTGTGGGTGTGTGTTGGTGTGTGTTGGTGTGTGTGTTGGTATGTTGTATTATATATATTAATATATAATATATAAATATATAATATATATATAATATATAATTATATCTCTCTCTCTCTCTCTCTTTCTCTCTCTCTCTCTGGTGTTTGCATTGCCACTCTCGAACACCTCATGTCAGGTGTAGGAGAAAAAACTACAGGATAAAAAATACTACTTATTTTCAACGGAAAACGGAATAGCGTCATATTCGGATCATAAGAAAACTGTCCATTCTGCGGTTTTCTGTCTTTAAGAAATAAATCAGATGTTCCTCTAAAGAAGAGAGAAGGAGATATTGATATGTATATATAATATATATATATAAATATATATATATTATTATAATATATTATATATATATATATATATATATATATGTGTGTGTGTGTGTGTGTGTGTGTGTGTGTGTATGTATATATATATATATATATATATATATTATATATATATATTATAGATATATTATATATATATATTATATAATGCATGCATGGTATGTGATCAAAGTAACTAATAGGATATCCGAAAATTATGGAGTCTTGAACGAGAACTTCAAATTCTGTGTGTGTGGTGTGTGTGTGGCTCTTAGAATTTTCGGAAACTCTACTTATAAAAAAAGGGTACGAAGAGGAATGTTAAAAGTAAACAAGAAATATTATCCACTTATTTTATGGCCAATCCTGCGTCAGTGCAATGGACAAGATGACATAAACCGAAAGCTAGTTAATGCAACGCATAAAATTTATGAATGAAATTCGTGGATCAATAAATAAATAAAAGAAATAAAACAATCAATGTTTGGTACCATAACAATTCATCAGCATCAATCATTGTTGTTTGCGAAAAGCTCTTCTACTAAACACAAACGATCAAATGCTTATTTGCCACAATTCACACAGCTGATATGTTGCCATGATCGTATCATTAACGAACTTCTCTAAAATTGATATGTCGGTCACAAAAGTTATTTATAATCTCAATTCGAAGACATTTGACAGAGGAGACGATTTCATTGAATTCGTTTTTATGGACACTTTTTTTTTTCTTGTTGTTAATTAATAATCCTCGACTCAGGTGTTATGTGGTGATCCTTAAGCACTAACCGCACCATCAGCGCACCACGCGGGGTGCACTGTAGGCATTACCAAAGGTTCTTTTGCAGCGTCCCTTCGGGCTCTAGCTGTAACCCCCATTCATTCCTTTTACTGTACCTCCGTTCATATTATCTTTCTTCCATCTTGCTATTATCCAGCCTTTCCTAAAAGTTATTTGATAGTGCAACTGCTTTGAGGTTTTCCTCCTGTTAAACCTTTCGAACCTACCTGATCTCAATCCACTTACAGTTCTTCTTCCCAGCTTTATCCCTGTTCGGGGTCGCCGTTTTTAATGAGTCTCTTCCATTTACTTCTGTCCTGTGTCATTCCCTCCCGCCCGTACCCACTTCTTCCCTCATATATCTCTAATGTAATCTCTCCTCTCCCCTCTCTCCTCTCCTTCGTGTTCCATCCACCTCCACGTATCAATCCACTTCCAGTAGTGACTACGTAAAGAGACTGATCACTTGGAACGATAAGTGCTCCTATAGTTAATGTTCTAAAAATTGTTAATTCCTGAAAGTATTTTTTTTTTACTGAGAAATTATGGAATTAAAAACATTTGATTAAACCAAGGCCGGGAATTTTGGCAGACCAGAGTATAACCAACAAAGTGGGATTCCTGTTGCGAGGAGTAAATCAGGTTTTGCGGAGGATCCTCGATTTTCGACCAAAAATATGCGTTGTGGCTTTTCCAGAGCGGATTGTTCTTCTCTCTGGGCGAACGAAAGGCAAAGGGAACTGAACACTCGTATCTGAAAAGGTTCCTGCGCCGACGTTCGTGTTTGGTGTCCTTCCAACAACATTTAATCCTTTCCCTCATTGTTGAAGCTCTTTCGCACAATGTTCATACTCTGAACTTCCCCCAAATATACAAGAATGTTTCAGTTTGACAGGACTCGACAGGGCAATTTGCAAGCTGCAGGAAAGAACAATATGGCCGTTTAGGTGGGACATTGTTCGAAATAAAGATGCATTACCCCCCACCGCTCCCCCCCACCCTCCATTTCCCTCCACTGTTTTTTGTAGTTCACTGAAAAAATAAAATGGATTGAGCATCATTTCGCTGTTTCTGTGTCAGCCCTAATAATGTATAACGCGTATAGAACCATGAACTATCTATTACAAGGCCCATGACACCCTCCTTTTTTTATATAACTAATGAACTAGGCTTCTGATTAATGTGAAACCGAAACCACCAGAGTTTGAGACACCGACCTAATTAAGAAAAATGGATTCAAGCATCTACTCCGCATTATTGTCTTACTTTATATCGAGAAATGTCATCTCAATTTTGTGGCATGGTGAGAACGGAAATTAAGACCTGGCAACGTGGGGCCCCGTGACGTTTACACCTGCCACGCCCCCGTTTCTGTATGGTTATGAAATAATATATATAAGTTGTAGTGAATTATACTGTTCTTTAATGGAATCTAAAATACTGATTGGTTATTATGTTTGAATAAACTCATTTTTAGCTTCACTTGTGCTTATTATTTAATTAATATGTAATTCTTACGAAAAAAGAAGACAAAAATAAAAATCTCGGATGGCAGTCGGAGACTCAGAGAGGTGATCGTGTTAGGGAAGGTACACGTCTGAAAGACACAGGCATTGACAAGGGCTCCTGCTGACACCTTGCTTACTGCCTACTATTGATATTTTATATCATGTCTAGAATGCTTCACCATTGTCCACAAGGTTGTCGTAATACTTTTGTGTTGCGACTCTTAACATACTACAAGAGGGAAGAAGACAATAATAAACTGAAGATTGGATTGAATAGGTTGGGATCTTGTCATGTTTAATGGCGTACCATCACGGACATGTATAGTTGAATATTATGCATTATCAGATTCTCTCCCTCTCTCTTTATATATATAATATATATATATATATATATATATATATATATATATCTATATATATATATATATATATATATATATATATATATATATATATATATATATATATATATATATATATATATATATATATATATATATAAAAGGAGGACTCGCCACTGGAAAATGCGGGCTGCTCTAGGAGCAAGAGCCTGTGCTGACACAAGGCCAGCTTAATCTCAAACAACAACACTGGAATTCAGTCGTCAGCAGTCCATCGCTGGATAATGTCCCGTGGATCTGGACGAAACGTCGCGTTGGAGAGAAGAGAGAGAGAGAGAGAGAGAGAGAGAGAGAGAGAGAGAGAGAGAGAGATAGAATTGTATAAGCAATAATAAGCCAAAATGACTCAACCGAATTTTACCATGCCTTTTGGTGCGTTGCTTGCCCAGTCTAAGCAACAACGAGAAAGCCGTCATCAGAAAAATAGAGAAGACTTCTACAAAATTAATAGTGCTGAAGCAGCAACCATTTACAACAAAACTTGTTTAGGAGAGAGTCTCCTTCCGAAATAATAATAATAATAATAAAATTTTAATTCAACACGGAAAGCTGAATGCTCCATTACCATGGATCCATTTGGAAGTAGCCAATCTAATGCTGTATTTTTATACATTAACCTGAAACTTTTTTATTTAATTGTATTGCTTAATTTTTTTTGTTTTTCACACATGGTTGAATGTTGACATGAAATTTCAATGCTTATAGATATATCAGTTGTGCTTAAAAGAATAACCACTGAATTCATCTAGTTTTCTCTGGAAGCTGCAAACAAACTGTGGGGTGAAAAAAAAAAAAAATTATATTTTCTGTATTTAGGTTCTTGTAGCAAAAGATGTCCCCTGAAACTGTATCAAAACGAGGAAATGGGAATGAAATCTACTTTTTTCTCTTACGGACTACAAATTGGAAATGTTAAAGGGAAATATTGATTTTTCTACTAACTATTTCAAGGCCCATGACACCCTCCTTTTTTATATAACTAATGAACTAGGCTGTGTGTCGACCATGACGTGGGGCCCCGTGACGTTTACACCTGCCACGCCCCCGTCGCGTTGAAGAGAGAGAGAGAGAGGAGAGAGAGAGAGAATTGTATAAGCAAATAATAAAAACCAAAATGACTCGACCGAATTTACCATGCCTTTGGTGCGTTGCTCGCCAGTCTAAGCAACAACGAGAAAGCCGTCATCAGAAAAATAGAGAAGACTCTCGACAAAATTAACAGTGCTGATGCAGCAACCATTTTTAACAAAACTTATTATTATTATTATTATTATTATTATTATTATTATTATTATTATTATTTATTATTATTATTATTATTATTATTATTATTATATTATTATTATCTGTAAAGAAAATGGGGAGGAGAAAATTAAAAATTAGTAACAGTAAAGAGAAATATGAAATAAAAAACAGCGATGCATTCTCAATAAAACTTTAATATGTCATTTCTTCAAGAGTCAGTAATTCAAAAACTAAAGTTACAACTTTGTCAAGCTAATGAAGAACTGAACCATGTAAAAATTACAGTAATTGGAATATGGTATTGATCATTTCTGAAACTCGAGTTTTCTTTGAAGAAATTCAGGAACATAAATTATACATGAAATATGGCATTTGCAAAACGATGTCCATTCTTGAAATGCTGCAATCTTTGATCATTTGATTCAAGTTTTTTTTGATTTTTTGGGGGAGAAAATTGTATTAATTTGCCAACTTAGGTCTTTACTAATTTGCTGGATATATGAGGCATAAACGATATGATTTCTGATGATAGAAGTTCATCAACTCTCGACGTGGTTCGGAAGTCAAGTAAAAGCCGTTGGTCCCGTTGCTGAATAACCACTGGTTCCATGCAACGTAAAAACACCATACAAACAAATAAACGATATGAATCCTTGAAATCCATATATTCTGTGCAATGTGTATTATCAGTTGATATCTCTCTCTCTCTCTCTCTCTCTCTCTCTCTCTCTCTCTCTCTCTCTCTCTCTCTCTCTCCATATTTATATACTTTTTCACAAATCTAGCCAATGACTTATCAGAAACTTTATTTTTCATGTGCCACCTCACGGTCTGTTAACGTACATGTAGGCTCATATTCTTCACATGATTTAAATTTTATTATTAGAAAGGTGTATAATTTCTTTTATTGGGTATACTGTTAATATGTTTCATTCTATATACCTAGATATTTTCTATTCTTCCATATTTTCAGTTACACTCAATATAGTGTTTTGTTTGTTTGTTTGTTTGTTTGTTTGCTTGTTTGGTGTTTTTACGTTGCATGGAACCAGTGGTTATTCAGCAACGGGACCAACGGCTTTACGTGACTTCCGAACCACGTCGAGAGTGAACTTCTATCACCAGAAATGCATATCTCTCACACCTCAATGGAATGTCCGAGAATCGAACTCGCGGTCACCAAGGGGGCAGGCCAAGACCATACCGATCACGCCACTGAGGCGCAATATAGTATTTTTTTCGGACGTCATTTCATCCCTTCAGTATTGAGGAATTATTTTGCGGGAAACCAAGCATTATTTTCAGAATTTAGAAAGTCACAATTACCAAAATAATGACCAACAACCTAACAATGGATTCGGCTTTTGCGGGCGAATTAAATTATTCCCCTGTAGGAAACTTTATTAATCCCTATCAAGGTAGATTTGAAAATGTTCGTTTTAAAGACGCTTAGAATTTTTCAGGAAGGTACTGTTTATTTTTTTTTCGTAACCTTACAGATGAATTTAGGCTCCAGAGTTACGGATGATCTACATAGGGCAAGATATTGAAGGAAAAAAATTAATTATTACCACTGAGGGTCGATTACATTTCCTTGTCTATATGATTAGGAATAATGAGAATTGGAATCATACTGTTGTGAATGAATAATACTGACAGTAGCTCACACGTACACACACATACAAACGCATACAACACAGACACACACAAACACACACGTGTGTGTGTGTGTGTGTGTGTTTTGTGTGTTTGCGCTAGCAAGCAATACGATGTCATCCCATGCTTTTATAAGGCTTTACGAAATCAAATTGTCTCCTATTTCATAGTTTGCTCTGAAAAAAAAATCATTTTGCCTTACAGTGGCGTTCATTTGAATCTCCAATAACAAGTTAAATTCATTTTAGCGCGTGGACAAATATAACTATGATTTCATTAAAAAAAACATAGAAATTTTTTTGTTCTATTTATTTCATTTACATATCAAAAGAAAGGGAAATTACTCTCTCTCTAATCAATCTCTCTCTCTCTCTCTCTCTCTCTCTCTCTCTCTCTCTCTCTCTCTCATATACCAAAACTCCTGCTGTTACTTTTTGTAAACGTTGATTTCATTAAACGTTCCATTAACTGAACAGAATTTTTTTTCTCTTCATTCTTTCCAATTTTCATTTATTCTATAATCATTCTTCCTAATTTATCCACGATAGTTTTTCTTCCGTGTTCTCCCCATTTTTCATCAGTTTTCCTTCTTTGATATAATCAGACGAATTTTCCTTTTACTCCAGCTACTGAAGGCTTTGTAGGGCCGAATTTCCGGAAACGATGTATACTACTGGGAAGAATTATGGAAAAATTTGAATTCAACACGGAAAGCTGAATGCTCCATTAACATTGTCCATTTGGAAGTAGCCAATAAATTGTTTAATGCTGTATTTTCAAACATAAACCTGGAACTTTCATTTTTTAACTAGTATTCCTTATAGATGTATCATTTACACATCTGTCAGGACATTCTCTTCTGCTATTACATTTCTTTTAAAACAACCGATTAGATTTTCTTTTCAAAGATTTTCAAGATTATTTTGGCGTCATCATAGTTAAGTGAGTCAACAAAATTTGCAGTAATTTCCTGTACGTTGTTTAACCACAGGAATAACTCATTGTCTTCAACGTGAAGTGGAAATTAATTCCAGCTATGCAAGGAAAAGTTGTGCTTAGAAGGAATAACACTGAATTTCATCCAGTTTTTTCTGGAAGCTACAAACAAACTGTGGGGTGAAATAGAGATGTTTTTTCTGTATTTAGTTTTTGTAGCAAAAGATGTCACCAGAACTATATCAAAACGAGTAAAAGGGAATTGAATCTACTTTTTCTCTACGGACTACACATTGAAAATGTTAAAGGGAAATATGGTTTTTCTACATGGTTCTATACGCGTTATACATTATTAGGGCTGAAACAGAAACAGCGAAATGATGCTCAATCCATTTTATTTTTTCAGTGAACTACAACAAACAGTGGAGGGAAATGGGGGGGAAAATTCATCTTTATTTCAAACAATGTCCCACCTAAAACGGCCATATTGTTCTTTCCTGCAGCTTGCAAATTGCACTGTCGAGTCCTGTCGAACTGAAACATTCTTGTATATTTGGGGGAAGTTCAGAGTATAAACATTGTGCGAAAAGAAGCTTTCAACAATGAGGGAAAGGATTAAATGTTGTTGGAAGGACACCAAACACGAACGTCGGCGCACGAGCCTTTTCGGATCCGAGTGTTCAGTTCCCTTTGCCTTTCGTTCGCCCAGAGAGAAGAACAATTCCGCTCCGGAAAAGGCAGCAAACCATATTTTTGGTCGAAAATGAGGATCCTCAGCAAAACCTGATTTACACCGCGCAACCAGAATCCCACTTTGTTGCTCATACTCTGGTCTGCCAAAATTCCCTTCCTTGGTTTAATCAAATGTTTTTTCATTCCAGTAATTTCTCAGTCAATAAAAATATTACTTTCAGGAATTATATTTTTTAGAACATTAACTAATGGAGCACTTATCGTTCCAAGGGATTAGTCTCTTTACGTAGTGAATAGTACCGTTTTTTGACAACTTTTGATGTGATTTTGACATGTGGTCCCTTGCAGATTACATTACTTTTACCATTTGTTTTCATTTCGTTTCTTATTATATAATATATATATATATAATAATATATAATGATATATATATATATATATATATTTATTATATATTATACACATACATATATGTCTTAAATAAATAATATATATTATATAATATTATATTATATATATTAATATATATATATATTATTTATATAACATATATATATAATATATATATATAATATAATAATATATATATATATATAATGTTATATATACATATACATATATATTATTATATAATATAATTTATATATTATATAATATTATATATATATATATATATATGTTATAATTATATTATATTATAATAAATATATAATATATATAATAATATATATATTTACTATAATATATATATTTAATATATATATTATATATGTATATATATATATATATATATATATATATATAATTATTATATTTATATATATTATTATATATATATATATAGATAATATATGAATATATATGGAAAATAAAACACTTTGATTTTTCCATGTGGTAAGGTTGAACATATATGTGTGTGTATATATATTTATAATATATATATATATATATTATATAATATATATTATATATATATAATATATGTATGGTATATATACATATATATATATATAGTATATGTATATTATACTTGCACTTAAGTTTTGTACGTAAATGGGTAAACACTCAAGCATATGAAAAACAATACACTTAATTGATGGTCATCCAATCACTTTACGATGATGTTATGACAGAAATCGTAAGAAAAAATAAATAAATAAACAAAGAAGATGTGAAACGAGATTCATACGAAGCACACATTATTTTGAGGAAAAAAAAACATAAGAGTCGAATGGAAAAATATCAAAGCTCACATTATCCTATTTTTGCTGTTTCTGATAAAAACAAACACACAAACAAACAAACAAACACACACAACCACAATAGAGTCAAATGAAAAGATCAATTTCTACATGAAAGGTATTTTCCTTTCCTAACGTTCAGTAGTGTTCGGTGTTTTGTTCTCGTATGCAGTTTGCAAATGGCTCTGTCGATATGCATTCATGCGAGAGGAGAGGAGATCCAGAGGCAGTTTACTGCATACACACTCTTGTAACCGGATCATACACACAGAACAACCCGCTCATCCTTTGGAAAAAACACAAAAGCTTCCTCGTTCTCTTTGTGTCGGCTCCAATGAAAGACAAACCTACTGTATTCCTGTATTTCAAATCAGTCCAGTTGACGAGAATGATGATTTTAACTCATCCAAACAGAATACAATGTAATTCCTCTCATTTTCATATCTTCTTATTAAATTACCACAGTTCTTATAAGTCTGGGTAACTTCAGCCCGTTTTTTGTTTATCTGAGGTTAAGTGTTCAATATGTCCATTAATTAAATTATGCTTTATGTAGAAAACGGAACAGTCAACGAGAATGATGATTTTAACTCATCCAAACCGAATATAATATAATTCCCCTCATTTTCATATCTTCTGATTAAATTACCACAGTTCATAAAACCATTCTTATAGGTCTGGGCAACTTCAGCCCGTTTTTTTTTGTTTTTTTTCATATTTCCAACAATTAAATTATACTTTTTGTGGAAAACGGAAATAAAAAGGCGATGTCTATATTTAAGCAAGAACAGATTAACTCAAGTGGTATGTCGTTTACAGCTGATTATGATGTTTGCCACACGTATCAAACTATAGGTACTGTTTACTTTGGAAAGCAGCTTGTTGCATCTATTATTTCTATAAAATACATTACGTGGCTGAGAGAGAGAGAGAGAGAGAGAGAGAGAGAGAGAGAGAGAGAGAGAGAGAGAGAGAGAGATAATTATAATTTTTTTACGAATATTTCAAGTTGTTATGAAGAATTTATTTCGATGCCGTAACATTCGTAGTACGTCAGTGTTCATTACGTCTATTACGTAATACAGGAAAAATGGCGGGACACGTAATTAATCAGCTGGCAGGGAAAAGACGCAAAAGATTTAACAATCAGCAGGCTTGTCAACTCATTAATCAAGTCGAGAGGATTAATGAGATCCTTATTTGCAAAAATAAAACGAAAGTAATATCGTTAGTTAGGTGGGATGAGGGACAATAAACTTATGGGAGTTTTGTTTGACGATAAATTATTTAACTCTTGCTAATTTTACAGCAAAGAACGTTTGATTGTGAAATTGAATTTTGAGCGGGATTTGAAAAGTATCGCCCTTCCGTTTTTATGCGAGTTTTTGTTATATCATCTCTATTTTTGAATTATCAATTAATTCAAAAAGACTACTTGGAGTTGAAGATGTAAGATGTATAGGTGCTTCAATTGTCCTTGCATTTCAGAAACGGGTTCTGCTGTCCTCTCTCTCTCTCTCTCTCTCTCTCTCTCTCTTTATATAATATAATATTATATATATATATATATATATATATTTATATTATAATAAGAATATATCCAAAAAAGGTAATTAAATTTTGAGTCAAAAGAAAGAATTGGCCTCTTCATAGAGAAAGGATGTGTGGGATATTTCAGTGTTGATGATTTCTGCCTAAAAGAGCTTATCCTCCATAGCTTTACTTATTTAATCAAATTTTGTTCACTGGTGTTGCTGTATTTTTAATTTAGGGTGAACAATTTTATACTGCTGAGGGAGGAGAAGCCGAGGAGAGGGAGAAGAGAGAGACCGAGAGAGAGAGAGACGAGAGAGAGAATTAATGTAAAAAGAAATGAAACTGAGAGAAAAAAAAGGAAAGGGTTAAATTGATATTGGTTCCTGTTACAAGAATCAGGAATCAGTAAGTAGGCTTAAAATGACAGACACATACATTATGTATATATATATAAATTATATATAATTACGAAATCATAAGTTAAACATATATGAAATAAATGTCAAATATAAATTTCTATTACTAGACTTGAAAAATAATAATAAAAAAAAAAGTGATGATGAAAAATAGCTAACCTCACACAACACCATTTTGTTACTCCATACGCAGAGCCTCTCATAAACTCTAAAAAAAAAATAAGTAATAATAAAAACCAGGAAGAAGAAGAGAGGAAATACAAGAATGACAAAGGTACTCGACGTGTTTAGCCGTCTCCCTTTTTTAATTGGGAGAAGAAACTTACGAGTGGCGAAGAGGTTGAATGAAATATTTTTTGGAGAGAATTCGCATCACATATTTTACTCCACAGTCGTTGTCCATCACAATTTAGTCCGGCGGCCGGTTTACTATGCTTACCAAACGGATGGCCAGTTTTTTGTTTTTTTTTTTTTTTTTTTTTTTTTGCTTACTTTAAGAGGATACGCGTCTCGGTCACTTCGCGTGACTCAGACTGCATAAAAGCAAGGTCTAGAGCTGTACTCTCTAGACCTTGGTATAAAGCTCGTGGTTAATCTTCTCCACGACAAAAAAGTATGCGAATAAAGGCACAATCGAGTTTTCTGTGCAGCGTATAATGCAGTATGAAACTCTCAGCCACGGCTGGCGGTGGCCTGTGTTGTTGGTACGTATAGCGCTACCAGACTCGCGATTGTGGCTAACTTTCACCTTCAGTAATAAAGATTACTTAAGCTAGAGGGCTGCAATTTTGGTTTGATGATTGGAGGGTGGATAATCAACATACCGCGATTTTGACCCGTCTAGCCTCAGTAGTTTTTAAGATCTGAGAGCTGACAGATAAGGTGCGGACCGGCAGACAAAGCCATCTCGATAGTTTGCTCTTTTGCAGAAAACTTCAATCTCATTACCGCTCTGTAAAATGAAGGTACCTCGGCCCTCTCTTTTATTACCGTGGTTTTTTGACATCATGATACCCAAGGTGAGATATAAGACTCATAAAAGACCTTCGAAATAGTAAGGGAAAACATGAAAGTGAAGAGAATTCGAAAGCTGGCAAGAAACGCCAAATCTCACAATTAGAGGACTATTGATTTCATTTTAGTACATGTTATAGTAGATTCACATCAACCGTGCATTTGATGTCTAGGCCAGTTTCTTACGACGCTCCTGATTGGCTGTTGGTAAGCCAATCACAGGGCTGGTAACTCTCAGTCTTTCGAGAGAGTGCGCATAATGCATGATGTATGTTCCACCTCTCCTGAAAAAGACTTATTACCTCAGGAGAGGTGGAACATATATCCTGCCTATGTGAACTCTCTCGAGAGATTGATGAGAGTTTCCAGCCCTGTGATTGGCTTATCAACAGCCAATCAGGAGCGTCGTAAGGGACTGGCCTAGACATCGGATTCACGGTTGATATGAATCTACTATAGCAAAGACGGTTAGGCGGCGTTACAAGGTCACCTTAAAAGAAGTAGATTCACACCTCAATGATCCCACCTAAATATGCACTCTTACCTAAATAGAAATGCAAAACTTACGTGAACATATCAGAAAAAGGAAAGGTAACAGCGCCGAAGAAGACGAGAATGGAGAGTAAAACGCGGTAAATGAAACATTGTGCATAGCCTTCCTTCTTCCATAACCCCAACATTCTATCAACCAGGTCTTCAAGAGATGAGACACGCGTTTCGAGCCCGGTCCAAATTAGAAGGTCCACGGGGGAAATTCGGTGGTCGTGTTGAGCCACGGTAGAGGCCCCGATGTTGTGGTGTTGTCCCGAGATCTGTTTCCGACGATTTGCTCTTATTCGGTAGTGTGTCTTTCGCTAACGTTTTCCTGCCTGGTTATTGTAAATAATGGAATATCTGATGAGAAATATAGAAGGGGCGTTTTTGTTTAATAAGTCTTGAAGGAACTGGGATATTAGTTACAACGTATCCTTGTCGATGTTACAGATATTCTACTTACGCAAGAGAGAGAGAGAGAGAGAGAGAGAGAGAGAGAGAGAGAGAGAGAGACCTTAAACAACAACAACAACAGAAATAGAGATAAATACGAGACGGTCAGAAAGACCGATAGACGCACACTCATCTAAAGCAAGTTAAACTATTTACAAGAGGCGAATCAACTTCTACGTATGTATCTGCTGAGGTACTTGAGATTATTAAGTGTTCTAGTATCTTCCACTTCAGAAACATGATCCTACGTCTCTCACTTCGAATCTGCTAGATGCGCTTTATATGACCCGCTCATTATTCTTTCTCATACTCCTTACGTTCGCTCTCTCTCTCTCTCTCTCTCTCTCCAGGCATTCAGGCACATCCACTTAGCAAGTCGTATGAATACACAACAGAAATATTTCAGTGTAAAACTCTTGACACCAAATGCTCTGAAGGACTCTCATCCATTTGCTACACGAAAAATATGATTCCAGGAAAAGGCCTGGATCTGATTTATGCTGGGAGACTCCACAAAGAGGAATAATCCTGGAGACATGTCCTGTGAACCGTAAATTCCTCTGGAAGTGCAAATGTCTCCTCTCGCTTCGTCAGGTTTTAAATATTTCACGTCGTTTGCTTTTTATAAAGGAAATCGGTAAGAAAATGAATCGAAATTATTATGATTTGTTTTTACATTGCAATAACATCTCAGTGAATTATGAAAAGAGAACATGCTTTATTAAAGTTTTTGTAACCATAGGAAATAAAACAATTTTACCGGAAAAAATAAAATCGTCCATTTACTACCATTTTTTATATTTGCTAAAAAAATGAGATTACTTGTAACGTTGCAGGTGTAGAATATGTGATTTAAAATGAAGAGAAATCATTTAGTGCAAAAACAAGTGTCCCAAGAGGACCATGGACTGCGCAGCAAAATAATCATTGCTGAATAAGGTCCCAAAGCTACCAATCGTAAATAAGGGTATTGATTGCTTTTTCGAACTGATGATTTGGTGTTGCCTTGTCCTGAAAGATTTACACACACACACACACACAATATATATAATATATATATATATATATATATATATATATATATATATATATATATATATCATATATCATATATTTATATATATATATGTATAAATATATATATTTATTATTATATTAATATTTATGTATGTATGATGTATATATACACATTCGATCTCTAGGACAATAGTGATTCCCTTGCTTCCAGCACTCATGCGCTACCTTTGAACCTATGTAAACCTTCAAAAATGGTTGGAATCCATCCAAACAGATCACAGGGAAAGAAGTTAAAAGAAGCCATTAATGCATCGTCGCTTTTCAGTCTCACAGGAGAGTCAATGAATCGCAGATCCCGAGGAACACATCTAAATATTTGTCTCTGGTTCTCGTCGGAGCTAATACAGCAAAAGTTTCCAGCGATTCGTATTTGCCTGCTAAGTTCCAGAGGAATGGAATCCCCCAGGCAAACATTTGCTAATTAGATCCAGTCTCTGCTCAGAATCTCTCTCTCTCTCTCTCTCTCTCTCTCTCTCTCTCTCGCTCTTCTCTCTAATTCTCTTTTCTGTTTCACCAGTGGTAAATAAAGACAGTGTGAATGACTTACGAGCAGAAGATATTAAGTTCGATTCCCGAGTGGTGAGACATGATCTGGGCATTATGCTACTATTAATCTGAGCTGAGAATTAGGTTTCTGTTAGCGGGGTGGGAGAGAGAGAGAGAGAGAGAGAGAGAGAGAGAGAGACGAGAGAGAGAGAGAGAGGGAGAGAGAGAATTGCAAAATTTATCATAAATAATTGCTGCTTATTTGTTACATATTCAATCAAAATATTCAGGAAAGGCATTAAGATAACAAAAAATATTGGGCATGGCGCTAATGTTGATCTGAACTGAGAATTAGGTTTCTGTTAAAAAAGAGAGAGAGAGATGCAAATTTACCATAAATAATTGCTGCTTATTTGTTACATATTCAATCAAAATATTCAGGAAAAGCATAAGAAAAAAAATATTAATAATGTAGAAGTAATAATGATAACATCAAAATGTGGTTTGCACTATGAAAAATGTGTAAATATACCTATCTTTTTCCTTATTTTCATCTAATTTTAGGAAAATATTTTCCCCATTTGTCTCAATATTTGCAGCCTCTAAGAATAAACTGTACAGAAATTCAGAGATCTCACGATGTGAAACGCCATTAGAGACACAAAACTTTGGAGAGATCTTGATTAAGTACCAACAGCGGGAACCAAGTGTATTGAGAGGCGAACCTCCTCAAGCACTGACATTAAAATCCCATCGTCGACAAAAACGGCGATGAGTCCTCAACCTAAGTTGGAAATAAAACCCATTTTTAAATCTGATCGTTCCAAATGGATTTGAAATAATATTAATTCCGAGCACACCGGGACAGTTTAGAAGACTTCCTTCAATTTTGAGAAAGTACCATTTATTCTCCTTTCTTTAAATATCTCATTTTCGGTAAGAAATATTGCCAAGGCAGAATTTTCTGCAGCACTCAAGATCTGGACAGTAAGTGGCTGCTATATTCCCGTTGTCATTTCTCCAGATTTTCATAAGAATTCGCCCGAGAAGGCCTAGAGGTCAATGACAAAGATCGAAAGATTAATTGCTATGTGTTCCTTGTATTTTATTTATCGCTTCTCTCGAGTTACCTTATTCAATCTGTTTTGTTCTGTTTTATCTTAGGTCTTGTTTGCTGATTTTAAGGTTATTTCTGATGGCATCTGAAGTCCCATCCACTGCTAAAAGCGCTTCAGTGGCGTGATCGGTATTGTCTTGGCCTACCACCTCGGTGGCCGCGAGTTCGATTCTCGGGAATTCCACTGAGGTGTTAGAGATGTGTATTTCTGGTGATAGAAGTTCACTCTCGACATCGTTCGGTAGTCACGTAAAGTCGTTGGTCCCGTTGTTGACTAACCTCTGGTTCCATGCAACGTAACACCATACAAACAAATACAAACAAACATCCACTGCTAAGTGTATCTTCATAATCTCTTGCTTATCCTGTCTTTACACTGATCTGACCCAAAGAAGGAAACCAGAGCAAATGCACGGTTGATGTGAATCTACTATAGTACTTAAGAAACCGAACCTAGTACTAAAACACCGAAACTATAGAGGGGAAGCAGCCCTGGATGTCAAAACACATTTGAACAAATTCGGGACTATTTTTTGTACAGAAGAAAAAAGGTTCATGCTACGTTAAAGTTTCATTCATCTTCTATTTATTTAAGTGTACAGACCTAATGTTTGTCTGTCTAATTGTCTATGCTTACTTTCAGCTTTCTGGCGCATCTTACTGCACCTCCTACTCCTGCCCCAGGTTAAATAATTTAATTGTTTTGTCTTTCAGTTGATTACTGGTGTCAATTAGTATACATAAATTAGTCATATTGTGATCTTAGTCACAACAGGGAAATTTAATTAATGCGCTGACTAACTCAGCCTCTTTTTATAGCTAAATCTGAACGAAGATATAAAATAAAAAATACCAGCTATAATAATTCACATCAGTGTTTATATCACCAAATAAAACTCCCATCTCTTCATAAGAAGGTAAGAGAAAACGTGATGGAAATAGCTTCAACTCAAATTATGATCAAGATTCAGACAGTTCAACAATTTAATCCCCTCATTTAGTGGAGCATTTAAAATAGCAGACCACACCCCAGTTAGTAGCAGCAATAATAAATTAATTATTTAGAAGGTGATGATCCATTTAACACGTAATAAAAACAACGCCTCGCCCCCTTTGTTGTGGATGACCACTGTAGAATATATTGGTCACGCGACGATTTCACTTAAGAGACACCACTCTCTTTTATATTAACATGTCAAAAGTGAATAACTGAGCATATAACAATCTAATGAAGCGTGAATGATCTGTCAGAATGTTTCAGCCTGTCCTGTCACGTTTCGAACTAGATGACAAGTTATTTCTTGCGAAAAAATCACGAGCTATTGCTAATTGTTAATATTCAAAACTGACTTTGAATCATATTGAGGGCTAGTCCATATCCCTAAGCACATTTTTAGGTCGAGAATGCAAGTCATATTGGAATACTGAGCTTTTTCGCATATTATCAGTATTATTTTTGTTACTGTAAATATGTATTAATTAATTTCTCTACAAACATAGGCAAAGACTTACAATATAAATTCTGTAATGGAGATCAAGCACACAGGAGCACGTCAGTGGCGTGATCGGTGTGGTCTTGTCCTGCCACCTCGGTGGCCGCGAGTTCGATTGTGTATTTCTGGTGATAGAAGTTCACTCTTCAACGCGGTTCGGAAGCCAAGTAAAGCCGTTGGTCCCGTTGCTAAATAACCACTGGTTCCATGCAACGTTAAAAAAAAAAATAAGCACAAATAAAATGCACAAAGAGTATTCAGATCGAGCTAATCATGATAAAGCAACAAAACGAAACCAGTACTATATAGAAAACTCTGGAGGTGCGATGAATTCCATTTTTAACATTTGCTCACTCGCACAGAAAACAGGACACAAATCCGAAAACCTTTTTGTGTAGCTGTTAAGTTCTTCCTGCATCATCACTTTACTTTTCCTTGAACAGAGAAGTAAAGTATATTTCAGTTTTACCAGACAACCGAGCTGATTAACAGCTCTCCTAGGGCTGTTGGCCCGAAGGATTAGATATTTTTACGTGGTTAGGAACCACCTGGAACGGGACCTAACGCTTATTGTGGTATCCAAATCGCATTATATCGAGAAAAGAATTTCAATCACCAGAAATAAATTCCTCTGATTCCACGTTGGCCGAGCCGAGAATCGAACTTCGGACCACCGGAATGATAGCCGAGCTTTGAACAGAGAGAGAGAGAGAGAGAGAGAGAGAGAGCTTCTGTTACTTACACCTATTAGCCGTCCTATTTCAGCTGCGATTAATCCCTAATCCCGTGATAACTATAAACGTGCAATAATTCAGAAAACAGTGGTGTTTAGGCCTAGAGAAAGGAACGATGAGGCGTGTTCATTAGAATGACCTCTATTGTAAGAAGAAAGAAAGACCAGATTCCTCTCCCAAGGGAAAGAACCTTTGCTAGGTACTACCACCTGCCCTAAAACCTTAAAAAGGGCTGAGGGGTCTCCTGTTCATCTGCAGATGCATCAGGGATTCAGGACTAATTAAATCCATCTCAATGATTAATGAATGCACCGGAATCCGGGGGTACCAGAGGAGGGGGGGCGTTATCTCCTTCCATTTACCCCACGATTGTTGGACTGTCTTCCTCCCAGAAGCATTATCTATTTATCTACGTGTTGATTTATCAATTTAACTTATTTTTTCTCTTTTAATAAGTGGGGTCTCTTCTTTCTGTACTTCCCTTTACCTCGTATTACTTCTTCCTAAAGAACACCATAACATTCTTTGGAAGTTTTAATTTCACGTCAGTGGCCCCTTTGGTGGGCTTGTTCCATATGAATAGGATTCATCTTCTGAATATAATAATAATAATAATCATCATCATCATCATCATCATCATTATCATCATCATGGATGGAAACAGTCCCAAGTTTTAGAGAAAATGCTTTATAATTAACAGCCTTATGCTTAATAATAGTTTTTTTTATTAATACCCTAAACATTGTCTATATAGATTATTGAATGTGGAAGTTAGGCCAAAGGCCAAGAACTGGGACCTATGAGGTCATTCGACGCCGGAACGGAGAGTGATAGTAATAAGTCTGAAAGGTGTAACAGGAGGAAAACCTCAAAGCAGTTGCACTATGAATCAAGTGTTAAGTGAGGGTAGAAAGTAAAAAGAAAGAGAATATAAACGGCGTTAAGATAAAGGGAATGAAAGGGGTTGCATTTAGGGACCGAAGGCACGCTGCAAAGAACCTTAAGTGATGCCTACAGTGCACCGCATGAGGAGCGCTGACGGCACTACCTGTCCCTATGCGGTGTTTGTTTAATTATAGAACATTGTTTGACTGAACGTTTCTTAAGTTTTGTTTTTCTCGTCCGATGTGAATTTTGATAGCCTGGAGTTTAAGAAAGGCTGTAATGCTGTTATGCAGCACCATGCTACTTAATTAAATAACTCTGGCATGTTTATCAGCTATATTTATTATTGATCTTGGTTAGCCCCGTCCGCCCCCCACCCCCCCCCCCCCCCCCCCCCCCCAACATTTCTCCCCTCCACAAGTATCCCTTTAGCCATTTAATTGAGTGGACCTTTATTTTTTTAAAGTAA